>NC_052508.1:66313707-66403707 GCF_014356525.2 Nilaparvata lugens | reverse complement strand
GTTATTTCTTCTAAGAGGGAATGACAAGATTGTAATATTGAACACTTATAACCAATGGAAAATATACTTATGGATAATGAAATACGATGAAAGAAAAGACACTTGAGGGCTAACAAATAATTTCTGAATAGTAGCGCTCATCGATTTTCCATCTAGATGTTTACCCTGTTGTCAATATTTGCAGTAGCAGAAGTCTTCGGGGTGATTTACAGCATTTGATTTGGATTTTTGTTTCAATAATAATTACATTTGTCAATATTTTTTAAATCATAATTCTTGTACTTATTTTTATCAGTTAAATTAGGAAAGTATATCAGCTTTAATATTGAAGGTTGGTACAACAAACTAGAAATACTATAAAAATAGTAAAATGAATAGTAGCCCAATATTAAATACAGCTATTTCTAGAGGAATACTATAAGTTTTCAAAACTTACATTGTTATTCATATTTTTCTTAAAAAATCTCAATTCTTCAATAATAATAATGTACAGCCTATACAGAATGAATAATTATTATTATTAAACGAAAATCCAAATTAAATGCTGTGATTCACCCCAAAGACTTCTGCTACTGCAAATATTGACAACAGGGTAAACAGCTAGATGAAAATTGGTGTAAGAGTAAGCATTCCTGATCGGCAATTAGGAGGTACTGGTTCGATTCCCGGGCTGACAAATAATTTTTGAATAGTAGCGCTCATCGAAATTTTCATCTAGCTGTTTACCCTGTTGTCAATATTTGCAGTAGCAGAAGCCTTTGGGGTGAATTACAGCATATAATTTGGATTTTCGTTTAATAATAATTATTAATTCATCGGAATTTGAATGATTGCAATATCTCAGTAATTTCCATCTCTATACAGAATGTTCTAGTTCAACTCCATAGGTATTGGTATAGGCCATTACCATAGGTAAGGAAAGTATTGCTTTCCGAAAAAAATTAAGGTACCCCGATTTCAAAATTTCTTTACGTTTCAAGGTCCCCTGAGTCCAAAAAAGTGGTTTTTGGGTATTGGTCTGTGTGTGTGTGTGTGTGTATGTGCGTCTGTGTACACGATATCTCATCTCCCAATCAACGGAATGACTTGAAATTTGGAACTTAAGGTCCTTACAATATAAGGATCCGACACGAACAATTTCGATCAAATGCAATTCAAGATGGCGGCTAAAATGGAGAAAATGTTGTCAAAAACGGTGTTTTTCGCTATTTTCTCGAAAACGGCTTCAACGATTTTGATTAAATTTAAACCTAAAATAGTCATTGATAGGCTCTATCAACTGCCACAAGTCCCAAATCTGTAAAAATTTCAGGAGCTCCGCCCCATCTATGCAAAGTTTGATTTTAGATTCCCAATTATCAGGCTTCAGATACAATTTGAACAGAAAAATTTGAGTGGAAAAGATTCAGCATGAAAATCTCTACAATTAATGTTCAGCAACATTTTCACCTAAAATTGAAAATAAGCTCGAAATTCAAGAAAATGTGATTATCAAATTGCAATTTTTTGGCAACTGTTGATTCACTATGAAGATATAGCAGACCTAGTATGTCTCCAGCGTTATTGTCCTGTCAACAGCTGGCTCAGATCTTCGTTTATAAGTAGACTTGAGATGCGCGTGAACACTAGCGTCAGGTGATCAATTTTCATAACGGCAAGGAAAGTTGTGTGAGTGCACCACACCAGATTTTTTACAAAGAATACAGTAAATATAAGTCATTCTATTGATTTGTTCAATTCTCGAAACATTAATTCTATGATATATTTAAAAATATGAATAGATGCCCTGATGAACATGGCACTAATATTTTTTACAAAGAGTACAGTAGATATAAGTCATTTCATTGATTTGTTCAACTGTTCAAACAGAACCGGAAAAATGACAACTACAAAAAAAGAAAATGAAAGTAAAAAAATGAAAAAACCAATCTATTTCCTCTGGATACTTTTGTTTTCTTGATTCAATGCATGGATCACGCCTCAATTACAAGACAATTAACCGAATATTTCCAATTTAATCAAGGATCAAGGTCATGACAATGCATTAATTTAAAGCATAAAAATCAGTACAATGCTACTGTGGAATGATGTCTGGGATGGAATTCCACAGAAGAACGAATCGCGTTTCCTCACCGTTTTCAAAAAAGTGAAAAAACATTTCCTAAACGGATATTTTCTACTTTAATGGGAAAATTTATACTGAAATCTGACATTATTAGCTGAGATTACTCTGAGAAGCTGATGAAATTTCCGATAAAAAACCACGACCTACTTCAGCTTGTAATTTTTAGCGATAGGCCTATTGAGTATGACCCACTAATTGAGTTGAGCATTGTCCTAACAGCAGCCTACAGTTAAAAAGAATAGCTGTGTTGAATATTTCCCATTATATGCAAATCAATAAGAAAGTAAACTTTTTACAATTTTGTTTTCATTTTTATTTCACTTCAAGAATTAATTATTAGGATAGGAAAAAAACTGATCGTTAGTCCTAGTACTAGTAAAACAGTAAAAGTTATATTCAATTTCAAGCATAGTTTGTTACAATTTCAAAATAAGATGGATTTAGATTTAGCTAACACTTTCCAATCCAAACAATCAATGGGAAAAATCGAGTTCACTATCGAAGTTTCTAAAGTAAATTTTAAAGTCGAATTTTTGCAGTGGTTTCATATCATTAATAAAATGGATTGTTTACTTGTTATTGTGAATGGTTTCAAGCTGCAAGCTACTTGAATGAGTGCGAATATTTTACACAATTAACAAACAAATGTGCCATAGATACGTTTGCTAATAATTATTAATTCATCGGCATTTGAATGATTGCAATATCTCAGTAATTTCCATCTCTATACAGAATGTTCTAGTTTAATTCTATGATATATTTGAAAATATGAATGGATGCCCTGATGAACATCACACTAATATTTTTACTTTCCTTGCCCTATTACCATGGGTAAGGAAAGTATTGCTTTCCGAAAAAAATTAAGGTACCCCAATTTCTAAATTTCAATACGTTTCAAGGTCCCCTGAGTCCAAAAAACTGGTTTTTGGGTATTGGTCTGTGTCTGTGTGTGTGTGTGTGTGTGTGTGTGTGTGTGTGTGTGTGTGTGTGTGTGTGTGTTGTGTGTGTGTGTGTGTGTGTGTGTGGTGTGTGTGTGTGTGTGGTGTGTGTGTGTGTGTGTGGTGTGTGTGTGTGTGTGTGTGTATGAGTGTGTGTGCGTCTGTGTACACGATATCTCATCTCCCAATTAACGGAATGACTTGAAATTTGGAACTTAAGGTCCTTACAATATAAGGATCCGACACGAACAATTTCGATCAAATGCAATTCAAGATGGCGGCTAAAATGGAGAAAATGTTGTCAAAAACAGGGTTTTTCGCTATTTTCTCGAAAACGGCTTCAACGATTTTGATTAAATTTATACCTAGAATAGTCATTGATAAGCTCTATCAACTGCCACAAGTCCCATATCTGTAAAAATTTCAGGAGCTCCGCCCCATCTATGCAAAGTTTGATTTTAGATTCCCAATTATCAGGCTTCAAATGCAATTTAAACAAAAAATTTCAAGTGGAAAAGATTGAGCATGGAAATCTCTACAATTAATGTTTAGTAACATTTTCAACTAAAATTTAAAACAAGCTCGAAATTCGAGAAAATGTTATTATTTCAATTGCAAACTGTTGATTCTATTAAATCATTCACTATGAAGAGATAGCAGACTTCGTGTGTCTCCAGCTTTATTGTCCTGTAACCAGATGGCTTGGATCTTTGAATAGTAGACTTGAGATGCGCGTGAACACTAGCGTCAGGTGATAAATTTTCATAACGGCAAGGAAAGTTGTGTGAGTGCGCCACACTAGAGTTCTTGTTCTTGAAATGATGAAAAACTAACATGAAAAATCTCTTCAAATTAATGTCCAGTAACATTTTCACCTACAATTGAAAATAAGCTCGAAATTTGAGAAAATGTGATTACCTATTCAATTGCAAACTGTTGGCAATTGTTGATTCTATTAAATCATTCACTATGAAGAGATAGCAGACCTCGTATGTCTCCAGCGTTATTGTCCTGTCAACAGCTGGCTCAGATCTTCGTTTATAAGTAGACTTGAGATGCGCGTGAACACTAGCGTCAGGTGATCAATTTTCATAACGGCAATGAAAGTTGTGTGAGTTCACCATACCAGATTTTCATACAAAGAGTACAGTAAATATAAGTCATTCTATTGATTTGTTCAATTCTCGAAACAGAACCGGAAAGATGACAACTACAAAAAAGAAATTGAAAGTAAAAAAAATGAAAAAACCAATCTATTTCCTCTGGATACTTTTGTTTTCTTGATTCAATGCACGGATCACGCCTCAATTACAAGACAATTAACCGAATATTTCCAATTTAATCAAGGATCAAGGCCATGACAATGCATTTAAAGCATAAAAATCAGTACAATGCTACTGTGGAATGATGTCTAGAGATGGAATTCCACAGAAGAACGAATCGCGTTTCCTCACCGTTTTCAAAAAAGTGAAAAAACATTTCCTAAACGGATATTTTCTACTTTAATGGGAAAATTTATACTGGAATCTGACAATATTAGCTGAGATTACTCTGAGAAGCTGATGAAATTTCCGATAATAACCACGACCTACTTGAGCTTGTAATTTTTAGCGATAGGCCTAACCACTAATTTTTCTGACCCACTAATTGAGTTGAGCATTGTCATAACAGCAGCCTACAGTTAACGAGAATGGCGGAGTTGAATATTTCCCATTATATGCAAATCAATAAGAAACTAAACTTTTTACAATTTTGTTTTCATTTATATTTCACTTGAAGTATTAATTTAGGATAGGAAAGGCTGATCGTTAGTCCAAGTACTAGTAAAAGTTATATTCAATTAGAAGCATAGTTTGCTACAATTTCAAAATAAGATGGATTTAGATTTAGCTAACACTTTCCAATCCAAAACAAAATTAAATAGGAAATATCGAGTTCACTATCGAATTTTCTAAAGTAAATTTCAAAGTCGAATTTTCGCAGTGGTTTTTAATCATTAATAAAATTGATTGTTTACTTGTTATTGTGAATGGTTTCAAGCAGCAAGCTACTTGAATGAGTGCGAATATTTTACACAATTAACAAACAAAATGTGCCATAGATACGTTTGCTACAAAATTTAATGTGTTCCCATCGAGCTTAATATACCAGAGACAAATAATGTAATTGTATATTTTTTCAACGGTATCTTTTCTCTATGATTGTACACTAGAATTAAAAGTTTGTATATTTAATTACAAATTTCGAATCAATGAAACTATATATATATACAATATAACAAGAGTTCTTCTCAAATCACAACTTTATATGAGTAGAGTAGCAGTACTATAGAGTAGCATTACAACCTTAGAAATACTGTACTGTACTTCAGTTCGGAACATTATTTGAAACAGGAACAAAACTTATTCAACAAACTATACTTTTTCAATGAAACTATACAAATATAACAGAGTTCTTCTCAAATCACAACTTTATATGAGTAGAGTAGCAGTACTATAGAGTAGCAGTACAACCTTAGAAATTTTGTGTACCTACTGTACTTCAGTTTGGCACATTATTTAAACAGGACTACAAAACATTTTCAACAAACTATACTTTTTTCAATGGAATTATACACAATATAACAAAGTTCTTCTCAAATCACAACTTTATATGAGTAGAGTAGTAGTACTATAGAGTAGCAGTACAACCTTTGAAATACTGTACTGTACTTCAGTTTGGAACATTATTTGAAACAGGACTACAAAACTTATTCAACAAACTATACTTTTTCAATGAAACTATACAAATATAACAGAGTTCTTCTTAAATCACAACTTTATATGAGTAGAGTAGCATTACAACCTTAGAAATACTGTACTGTACTTCAGTTCGGAACATTTTTTGAAACAGGACTACAAAACTTATTCAACAAACTATACTTTTTCAATGAAACTATACAAATATAACATAGTTCTTCTCAAATCACAACTTTATATGAGTAGAGTAGCGGTACTATAGAGTAGCAGTACAACCTTAGAAATACTGTACTGTACTTCAGTTCGGAACATTATTTGAAACAGGACTACAGAACTTTTTCAACAAAAAATATTCTTCCCTATCATTAGACTACTGATTCTGATGAATGATGGTTATGTTCCATACCCAACTTCAAGTACCGGTAATTCAAGAGTTAGATAAAAAAAATACGGGAGTAACCAAGATCTATTTTCACTTCAGATACTTTTGCTGGTGAGATGTTGTGATAATATCTATCCATACAAACTGGGAAAACACTGGGATTTTGTCAAAAAAATCACTTATATATTGTAAAATAACAAACTTGTTTCGACACCAATGGTGTCATCAAGTTGTTATTTTACGTGATATTTTTAAAAAAAATCCCAGTTTTCATTATCTATTTTAAAATGTTTCACATAGAAATCTGGAACCACCGTTAAACTAAATATACTCTCCTAACGTAAAAGATCATTCACAATTTTTTATCTATTCGGCCCACTTTGGTGACTCGACCGCTTTAGACGCGGGCATCATTCATTATCGGCTTCTTTGTGAATCGACCTGGATCTAGGCTGGATTCAAAGCTGTTCTGTGATTTTCACAGAGAACTGTATCACTATTCCCGGTGAGAAAGTGCAGGGAAATGGCGAGCACATCCACACAATAACAACACTATTGCACGTAGTGGAAGCATCAATTTGCAAGATCAAAACAAAATTAGCCTCCGTTTACGCTTGGTAGAGTTTAGCCTCTTCCTAACAAAACCTTCTCTACACCTCTTCCTCCTATCTCCTCCTACTCCTCCTACTCCTCCTCCTCCTCCTCATCATCATCATCATCTTCCTCCTCATCCTCCTCCACCATCTCCGTAACGAATCGCTAAAACCGGTAGCCGAAAAAGAGAGAATGATTGATAGTTGAGACAAAACGAGGTTTGCAAAGTTAGTAGAAAACTATTATACACGTTGACGGACTTCCTTCTTCGAGAAAGGCATGGGAAGATTCCATTAACCTTGGCAGATCTAATTCTTCACGTTTATTGCTAAGTACGTGGCCTATCACTTCGATTGCACGCTAACAATGCAAAATTGCCGCCTCAGACTTAAGATGTCAACTTCTTCATGCTTCGTTCTGAGACTTCTTCTACAAGGCCCTGGTTGGTTCCTGGTAGGACTTTGAAGAGGGGGTGAATGGTGACAGGATGCAGCTGATAGAAATTGAATTATGCGAAAATGAATAGAGTCAGGGAATCTTTGTTTGTACTGCTTTGATTCAAACCACCTAGGTCTATAAAATAGAAATGGAAGTACAACTATTATTATTATAGTCCGTGCAAATTTACTTTAGACTTGGAGGAATATGCAGCGCAGAGAAATTGAGGGAGATCAGCCAATTACAGTGATTAATGGAGTAATAGGTGGAAGCGCAGTTGCCAATTTGTCAGTCGTCTGACCGCTTTCAGACAGGAAACTTCACATGTGTAGCATGAGCACATGAACAGTCACTAGAAGTTGTAGTACGTTGGCCGCTTTAGCGGAAAGTTCTAAAGTTATGATATCAGAATTAGATCGTTCTTAACAGAGAACGAATTTTGATTGAGGTGACAGTTACACTATGCAGAATAAACGTCAAACCTGCTTGGCATTGTATTGCTGTAGGAAATACAGTAGTTTCAAGATATTTTTCAATTATTATTGGCGTTTTTCAACAAGTGAGGACTAGAGAAGGAAAAGGAGGAATGAGAGTTGCGGGGAAGAGCAAGAAAAGCAGAATTCGAGAAAAAAATAAAATTAGAGGTGAAGGAGTTGTATGGCAGGTGGGGGAGGAGGAGGAGGAGGAGGAGGAGGAGAGGAGGAGGAGGAGGAGAGGAGGAGGAGGAGGAGAAAAGGAAGAGGAGGTGGAGGAGAAGATGGAAGATGATAAGTGGAAAAGGAGTATTATTAGAAGAAGAACAAGAAAAATGATGAATCAATAAAATGTTAAAAAGTGACAATACTTTTTCAATTTTCTAATTAATCCAAATTCAACATTCTCAGTGAAATATATTTTTCCTCCACCTAGGAGGAGGAGGAGGAGGAGGAGGAGGAGGAGGAGGAGGAGGAGGAGGAGGAAAAGGAAGAGGAGGTGGAGGAGAAGATGGAAGATGATAAGTGAAAAAGGAGTATTATTAGAAGAAGAACAAGGAAAAATTGATGAATCAATAAAATGTTAAAAAGTGACAATACTTTTTCAATTTTCTAATTAATCCAAATTCAACATTCTCAGTGAAATATATTTTTCCTCCACCTACTGGCTAAAGTACTTACTTTACTCCCTGAAACATAATACTAAAGTGTCACTTTTTCGCTCTCGGTAGTAAAAAACAGAAAAACTCCCTAGGGAGTAAAAGTGACTCCATTTAAATAACATGGGAAGCATCTCTATTTTAAAAACTTACATTATAATAGGTTAGAAGGTCTAAGCTCAGATGAGAAAGCATAAAGAGGTGTCTGTCATTGAGTCAACTGAATTCAATACCACAACCAGAAATTTGATCAACTCATGAAATATATGTTTGTATGATATTATATTCTTAATATTAGTAGACGATAAAAATTTATACAATTTTTAAAATATCTTATTCTATTCAAAATATCAGCCAACAAATATTTTTGATCAGCAATTCAAATCTGAACCGCGTGATCTGGAGTCAGCCATTTTTGGTAAACACCCAGCTGATATAATTGTTACAACTTTAGCCGATAGATGGCGCATTCGGCAGTGCCAATCAGACGGCCGGTTTTTAGGTTTTAGATTTTAGGTTATGTTGTTAGGAAACATTGTCACCAATACGTAAGTTATTAAAATGATTTTATTTGCAGTTTCTATGAAAAAATGTAGATGGAGGAAAAATGTTGTGTACATCACGAGTGAAAAATACTTTTCACTCTAGATATACAAATAACTATTAACTGTAAGTTTTCGTGATAATCATGATACTGGAAACATAACCTCGTTTGGACGATATTAATCATAAAAACTTGGGAGTAATCATGTTGATTCTCTCCCAATCATCAAATACATATCTCTACCAAATACTTGCATGAATAGAGAACTCTCATCAAATTTAATGATTGATTTTATAATATAAAAAATAATATGATGAGATGAGAGTTACACAAAAAACATAACCTCATTTGGACAATATTAATCGTAAAATATTGGGGGATAAAATGTTTGGAGTAATCCTGTTAATTCTCTTCCAAACATCAAATACATGTGTATTTTCTCCCAAATACTTATATGAATAGAGAACTCTCATCTAATTTAATCATTGTTTTGATAATATGTTTGTAAATTAATATGATGAGATGAGAGTTACACAAAAATTAGGGAGAAATGAATACTATGATTAGATGACAATAGAGAATAGAATGAAAGTGTTAGAGCCAGTAGACTACAGACAGATTGGGATACGGAAGTTGAAAAAATATATAATTTAGTAGAGTTGAAGAAAGGTGTAAAGATGGTGCACGACTGACGGCTCAAACGAGACCTGAAGACACGAAGAAAAATAGTCGATTCACTACGAACTATCAGCATGTCTTATGAGCAACATCACTGCTTCCCATTTAAACTAATGGTGACATTTTGAAGTGGAATGACTCCAGTGCAGCGGGTACCTCGAACGAGGTCACAACTGCCGACACTGAAAAGTGCTTTTCTTCGACAACCTCCCCACCCCTTCTCTGTCACCCTATCACCAGACACCCGCACTATCATTAGATTCACATCCAGTGAGGTCTGATGAATGAATGAATGAAAGACAGACTACAAAGACGTGTGCAAGATCCAGTTACTAATGGGACATTGCCTTCTATTGTGAATAGCATGTTGCAATTAGAATAATCTTCGCACTACAGCATGGGAATTGGAAAGCTGGAAGCTTGGTTCCGATGGTCTTTGATTTTTCACTCCTACTAGGATAGGGTAATGAAATGGAAGAAATACCTGAGGAGTAAAATTGATAAGGAATGAATGGAGCCCGATTTGATTTTCACACCTCCAAAACCTAATATGGAATAATAATTATTATATGGATTGATGGGAAAAGATAAAGGCTATCTTTACTGATGTAAAGAGGACACCCAGCTAATCACTATTAAGCAAATAGCTTATTATAAGAAGATATTTAACACTTTTTGTGTAGTTGAGAAGTTGATATTGTGGTAATATTCATATTGAATGAAAAAGACTAAGAAATTGTCAAAAACCACAGATTTATTGATACTTAAAAAGACTGGTTTCGGTTATTACACCATTGTCAATCTCTGATAAACTCTGATAAACTTTATCAGAGATTGACAGTGGTGTAATAACCGAAACCGGTCTTTCTAAGTATCAATAAATCTGTGGTTATTGACAATTTCTTAGTCTTTTTCATTCAAGATATCAAACACTAATCCACTTCAAAACTCTTGAAAATAAAGAGAATAAAATAGTTCTAATTGGAATTGCATTGAAATAAGTTATTTAAAGTTAGTTTTGAATTGTAATGAAGTCATTAGGTACTAAGTCAACTGTCTTTCCTAATAGAAATTGCCTATCCAATCATGTACTGTATTTGAATATTATAGATGAATCCCCATTATTACAATTGAAGATTGGAGAACGGATAAGTTTGATGATATTATCAGAGGAGGAACGAGGAAACTACTTCAGGAAAATACACAGTTTATGAAATCCAGAATGCAGAAGCAGAATGACTCATGCGTCCTTGAAAAGTGCATTTTGATTGTGAGTTGTTAACTATCAATTGTGAATCAAATTTTCCCAGGAAACGATTGCAATGCAAAATGCAATTCTATGGATGCAATCGAAGTGTTGAAGTTAGTTATAAAAAATTTACTTCAAGTTCACTGTTGATGTAAAAGTGCAAAAACATATAGCCACATGATGTCATCTTCTTTTTTTCCATCATGTACGTCAACAATGTACCTAGAATATTATATATACAATTAGAATGTAATTGTAATGTAGATTGTATTGTATTCTAGATATATTGGGTTTTATAACACAATTTTATAGGTCTCTTCCTGAATAAAAGTTCGTTTTGAAAATATTCATTTCTCGTCATCCACTGATTGAGTTAAAGTGGAATACTCAACAAGAATGGAGCACATGAGTTCCAACAAACAAAACTATCTACGAATATTTGATTGTACGAGAAGTAATGTGGTATTTCTGACAATATCAGTGTAGTTTTCTTTTCATCTATAATAGGCCTATAATAAAGGAAAGCATTGGCTTATGCACGAATGACGGACGCATCGTCACGTCTGAACTACTGGACTGATTAACTGCATAACTGCATAACTGATTAACTGCATATTTTGCATACAGATTCTTATTTAGCCGAGGATGATTAAAAACCTACTTTATAAAATTATTCAAGATTTCAGAATGTCAAGTTTTCAGTTCGTCAAGTTTTTCATGAGACCCTTGCGGAGCATGGGTTACCTACTAGTCTTGAATAAACTGTAGAATGTACTGTGATTAACAAAAACAACTGCAACATGAAACTTCACACTTCATAGAGCCTCCACTTTTTCAATGGAAGATTCTCTACGCTAAAAATACAAGATCTGAATTCACCTTGCTCCAGCAAGGCGCAATTTTGACTGACAAGATAATAGGACTAGTTGGCGGGACTCAGATTTGCTGACCAGCCTCAATTAGGCCTTCTTCCATTCAAGTCCGAGTCGAAATCTCCATTAATTGGAACGGAACGTCCTTCCATCAACAGACAACAAAACATAACCAGGACAACTCCGGATTTAATTGGTGGTAGCAGAATCAAAACTAGGCCTACCTGATTGGAAATTAAATCTTCCCACGATTCTACTATAAGCGAAGAGTTAAAATTTGAAATGACAAGATAATTTCCGTAATTTAATTTCAAGGGCTGATTTATAATAAGCGTCGTTTATGATTCATTAATAATAGATCATATAATTAATTAATGAAAGAAACTGAGGATGATCTGCAGAGAGCACTATACCATCTGAATCTCCTCAGTGCTGAGTATGGCATGAAGATCTCATTCAGCAAAACGAAGGTGTTGGCTTTCCAGGGAAAATATCCATTGAGATCTGAAATAGTCCTCGATAATAAAGTCCTGGAACAAGTATCACACTTCAAGTATTTGAGTGATATAACCTATGAAATGGACCAAGACTTGAGTGTAAAATTGAATAGATTCCAATCCATTTGTGGAACAATAAATAGGGCTTTGAGAAACAGAGCGAGAGAGACAAAAACCTAAATTCTATAAGGTTATGGCTATTCCAACGCTCTTATATGGCTCTGAATCTTGGATACCTAGGAAGAAAGAATGGAGTAGGTTACAGGCTGCCGAAATGAGGTTTTTAAGAGCAGTACAAGGGTGCACAAGGGAAGATAGGCTTCATAATGTTGATATAAGAAGCGTGCTCAATATAATCTCCATATGGCAGAAGATTGAAGAAAATCGGCGAAACTGGAAAGAGCATATTGAAAGGATGGAGAGCGACAAGGATTACCAGGGCAGTCATGTTGTATAGCCCGGTTGGAAGGAGAAGTGTGGGCAGACCCCGTAAAAGATGGATGTGATGGTGAGTTTGAAGTCGGAACAGGCAAATTGCCTAATCCTTGTAGGAAGACGACGACGATAATTAATTAATTATAATGGATTGAAATATTAAAAGTTCTGTAATAATTGAGAATTAATTATTCATTTGAGACAATTTGACTAAGAAATGTCAATACACTACGTAAGAGGTGGTGTCACAATGCTATGCTTACCACAATGCCTAAGCCTTCCCAATGCTAGCTCTTACTTGAAATCAAAGGCTGCCATTGAGTTATTTTAGCGCGAGATATTATATAATACATATTTTTGTAATATTATAGATTAAAGAAATCTTCAAGAACTTTAGAATGTAGTAATCTTCCAGGTTTGTCCCCTCAATGGCCGATTTCAATTCCAAGTACACTAGCGCTGCATGTGAGTTCATGCATCTTTAAGGTCTTTGAGTTAGATCAAACAGTGCTTCGTTCAGAGCCACGTTCACTCACCGGTCTCATCGTTCACTCACCGATCAGTGGCTTTGAACGCAACCAATGAGTCTCTATCTCTACCACAACCCACAATATATTCAAACCTGAGAAAATATATGCTCTTTCTAGAGCTTCAATTTTCAACTAGATTTTATTTATTTATCACATTGTGTACAAATACTTGAGATGAGGAAAGGCACAACAGGCCCATGCCCAAAACTGTCCCATTTCCAATTTATACTATACTGTCCAAATCAAAATGTTGGTTATGTCACTTTCACTTTTCAAAATAAAAAATTTATGCTCTTCAATACTCAGACAATATATTTTGATTATATATTTTACAATATATTTTGACCGGGGGTTTTTAATCTGTATATGAATTCCAAACAATTTTCAATTTTTACTTGGAGGTAGAAGCAACTACTGTATTAAATGGAAACAAGTTGATTTTGTCAGATTCATTGGCTTATTAAAACAATTCGAGATCCTGTACTACTGTCAATCCATTTCACCAATCTCCAGTAAACTGAAAAGCCAACCATTGAGCTGCAGAATAGTTTGGATGAAGCCCTTCGATTGGTCATTAGCTGTCGACCAATAGAGGCTGAGCTCTACTGCCATTGGCCGAGACAAGTCACGGCCATTTGTTCCAAATATGGTCATGAAAACCGTTAATTAGAAAACAACCAACTAAGAGAAACTTAGAAACTAACAAACTAAAAAAAACATATGAATAACATGATGAAGGATGACCTAATATACTATTTGAATACATGAAAAAAAGGCACAAACATTTATTAAAAGAGAATCAAGGCAACGGCCACATCTTTGAAACCAAAAAGAACAGAGCATGAAAATAAAAATTGGGTGATTTGTTACGATTTTTTTTTTAGAATTATTTATTCAAGTAAGTTACAATATATTCTGGTTCATACACGAATTTACAATAAATTACAGTATAGCAGCTAATTATGCAACAAATTTCACATATTATGAAAACTTATTAATTACAATGAAGATTATTGAATGCAACATTAGAATATTGATAATATAGTATTGTAATGTAACTACATAAATCGGCGGTGTTTCAACAATGAATAAATGATAATTTCAATGAATAAATATACACCCCACTATAAATTATATGTGTTGGGGTATAAGTAATTAGTTGCTTATTGCGTATTATAATTACTATTTACAAACTTCATTCACTGATATGGGATTAAAGTTTTTTATAATAACATTAGTAAAAATTTATAATACAAACAAAATTATGAAATTAGTAGATAAAATATTAATAGATAAATATTTATCTAGAATGGAAGCGATCGCCCCAAAAAACAACTACGCACTCAAGCACTAAGAGCTAATTGATTCAAAAAGTCGTAGAAACCACAATCACGTTCACACGTCAAGTCAAATCTGAAGATCTAATTGAATCCAAAAGTTCAAGAAAACCTCTAATTTATTGGCTTGCAAACATTTCATTTTCAAGTTGCATGATTTCTGACTTCAGGTTGCATAATTTCTGATTTCATCTTGCATGATTGCACCTAATCTCCCTTGCAATTATTCATATTCTTTGACAATTATTTGTAATTAACTGCAACAGTAATTATTATATTAAACGAAAATCCAAATTAAATGCTGTAAGTCACCCCGAAGACTTCTGCTCTCTTCTCAAAGACTTCTTTTCAAATAACTAGCTCATAGAGCTAATTGAATCCAAAAGATCTAAAACCACAATTTTATTGTCTGGCAAACATTTTATGACTAGGTTGCATGATTTCTGACTCCAGATTACATGATTTCTGACTTAAGTTGCATGATTTCTGATTTCAGGCTGCATGATTGCACCTAATCTCTCTTGCACCTTGTATTCTTAAACAATTTGTAATGTACTGCTACAGCTTTCAAACAGATTCAAAGGTGAATTAATCGTATTCAAATGCGATGCGTCTACCAGCAATCGAACCGTCGGACCGTGAACCAACCAAAGAACGCCTCCAAGAATCGTAGCAGAACTTTTGAAAGGAAGAGAAACGTCTTTTGTTCCTACTCGAATACTATGGTGGTTTCCGTTAGAGAGGTTTTCCGTTGCACGGGTCACCTCACAGTTCATTTACCCGAAAAATATTATGGATGAATAACATTATTTCATATTTTATTTGAACTGTTTTTCATTGTTACCAATGTCATTGTCACCGGTGTGCTTGAAATAATGAGTTCTACGGTATACTGAATCAATACAACGGAGATTATAATGCTCAATAGGTCGATGAAAAAATAAATAGTAGTTCTGTGAACAGTAGACCTCACGCAGTATTCTCATCCACAAGTACCTGATTGAAACTATAGACTTTATGGAAATACAGCAACAGACTGGCTTCTCCACACATCTGTGTAATCACTTGTCAGCTGATCTATGATGAATAATTCTATAGTCTGATTTTTACTCCAATATTGGCCTATGAAGGAGGCTCCTTTTTCCTTATATATATTATTATATTATCCTTGAATGCAAAATTTCAAAAAACCTTATATATACGTCGACGCGCAATTAAATAAGGAACATACCTGTCAAATTCCATGAAAATCTATTACCTCGTTTCGCCGTAAATGCGCAACATAAAAACATATAAACATTCAAACATTTAAACATTAAGAGAAATGACAAACCGTCGACTTGAATCTTAGACCTCACTTCGCTCGGTCAATCATTCTATAAAATGGTCAGAGCGAGTAAAAAAAGTGTTGAGCACACATAATGATCATCTCTGAAGGAAGATACACATCATAGAATGGTAGACAAGGCATAAACCTATGTCTCCTTTTCAAATTATTTTATTCTTTATTGATTCATACAATAAATACATCATCAAAATGATAGGGAGTGAAAAAATAAGCTATCCTTGTGCTAATCCTCTCCTAAATTTAGATAAGGTTACACATAGATTGACTAAGCTACCGTATATTACAAAATTGTATAGCCTATATTCAATGTCTGTATCTCATAGCAGTGAAAATTTCAGTCCAAGATCGTAATAATTTGGAATTTATAAGAATTTTTATACATTTATTAATGCTTGTGGCTTTTATTGGTAGGCTAGTCGCATATTGAGACGCGACGCGACATGACGTGACACGAGTCTGCTAGATGAGTTTGTGTCATGTGATCATATATGAGAAAGTATGTATGATTGAATCATAGATGAATTTGTATCATATGATCATATGTATACGTTCACATTTTTGAGACAAAACTAGCATTCATCTTATCTAGGAGACTCGGGGCACATTATTTCACGTCGCGTCACGACAATAATATAAACTCATTATTACCCAATTTTACTCATTATTATTGATATGAATTAATTAATATACATTAATCTATAATTTCAAAATATAATTGACCGAGCGAAGTGAGGTCTAAGATTCAAGTCGACGGTTTGGCATTTCTCTTAATGTTTATATGTTTATATGTTGCGCATTTACGGCGAAACGCCGTAAAATAGATTTTCATGAAATTTGACAGGTTCCTTTTTAAATTGCGCGTCGACGTATATACAAGGTTTTTGGAAATTTTGCATTATTTTCAAGGATAATATAAAAGGAAAAGGAGCCTCCTTCATACGTCAATATTAGAGTGAAAATCAGACTATAGAATTATTCATCATAAATCAGCTGTCGAGTTGACTATAAATTGCATGCCATTACGCATGCAATTCAATATCTCAATGTAACTTGGTAAAAAATTAGCAGCTGTTTAGACTATAAATTGCATGCCTCATTGAATGCAATTTTTATGCACTATTAAATAGGATGCAAAGAACTTTTAACAGCTAGTCTGGGCGCCTAGATGTCTTCTGGTTTTCTCGCGCTAAATTCCGGAAAGCGTTACATGATAATTAAATCTTGTGTAAGCATAATCTGATCAAATAAATAGTTAGTGTATCAGTGTGGATGTGCTTATGGTTTGGGACGTCGTTATAACTGCGCGAGGTCTACTGTTCACAGAACTACTAGTTAGAAATAATTGGCTTATTATACACGTACGGGATAGGAAATTCACGAATGACGCATCATCACGTCTAAACTACTGGACTGATTAGCTTGAAATTTCGAATAATATATATTGATTCTCAATTCACCGAGGATGGTTAAAGGCCTATTTTCAATTCTTCAAGATATCAGTAGGTCAAGTTTTTAATTAGACCCTTGCTGAGCACGGGTTACCTGCTAGTTCTAAATACAGAACTTTTTTTTAGCAATTATTGATTATTGATGGAATGATTAATCAATATACATTCCAATGCTGAATAATAAGTTCTATTTTTCCGGCTCTAAATTTTGTAAAATTACGTGAAAATGTTTCAATTATCAGTGATTTGAGTGTAATATTTTTGTTTCCTATCCAGTTTCTCAACCTTGAAAATTCAAAATTCTTAGTTTTAGTTGTTTATGAGTGGAAAAGAACTAAATTTCAGAAGGTGGAATCATAACCTCATTTCGGACTTTTAAATTATTATCTAAATTTGGGAGAGAAATAGTACAAGGAGTATCCTTAGTTTTCCTCTCCCATTCAGTGCTTCTTGTAAAAATTATAATAATAAAATAAATAAATAAATTACAGAACCACCATACACAAAAAAAATTAAACACGAAAAAGGAAACAATATGAGAATCCACTGAACAATAATGTCCATGTTATCTTTGGACCTAGTCTCAATAGTTTCAACACATTACAATTCCAGCAGCTGAAAACGATTGTCCACTGAATGCTCATTACTCATGTAGGAACGATATGACAAAGAGTAAAAAATTGTGGAGGGGTGGAGTCGCCAGGTTTCCGGAGGAAATACCACAGGGGACAGCAGCCAGCCATTTCATGCATATAAACACCTGTCATAGTCACAAATAACGTGCCTAACACACAATACTAACCATTCAACACACATGACTATTAACATTGGGACCTTGGCTTTAATTTCAAGCCTATAAACCTGGTTCATTCATGGAAAGGTATGTTAATATGTAGTGTAATTAATTTCATTCATACCAAACTCTGGCAACTACTATACTAGTAGTTCTGCGAACAGTAGACCTTCTCATCCACAAGTACCTGATTGAAACTGTAGACCTTATGGAAATACAGCAATAGACTGGCTTCTCCACACATCTGTGTAATCAATCACTTGTCAGTTGATTTATGATGAATAATTCCATATTCTGATTTTTTCTTTTATACTATCCTTTGAATGCAAAATTTCCAAAAACCTTGTATATACGTCGACGCGCAATTAAAAAAGGAACTTACCTGTCAAATTTCATGAAAATCTATTACCGCGTTTCGCCGTAAATGCGCAACATATAACATTCAAACATTAGAGAAATGCTAAACCGTCGACTTGAATCTTAGACCTCACTTCCCTCGGTCAATTATGATAGTAGTCAGAGAAATTTAAACCTCATGAAGAAAGTGAATTCAATTACGGTACTGGGTTCATGAGGAGCATAATTCAGTTTTCAGATGTATTCCAGTGTTATATTCAGTGCATGAGGCTTCGACATATAATATTAATAATACTGAGGGTAATGCCTACATAAACTCTTAGACTTGTGCGTGGGTAATGAGTGAGTGTAATGATGAGAGATGACGACTACTTTTTAGGTAATCGGGACCGACGGCTTATCGTCTCCTCCGAAAGACCCTATCTATGTGATTGTGCTGTGGTCAAAAACGTTTTGCCCCGGTCGAGATCCGAACTCGGGTTCTCTTGATTATTACACCATCCACACATCATTAAATACATCAACACTTCATGATTAAATTTATTAAAAAAATAATGAACGAGTATGTTTTTTTTTAATTAATTCAGTGCATGAGGCTTCGTCATATGCATCAACATTTTCTGATTAAATTGAAAAATTATATATAAAAGTCTACGAATATCCTAGAATGAAGAAAATAGAAGTCTTTCCTCTCTGATAATGGTAAACTAGCCGGAAAAAGAAACGATAGTCAGGTTTGCTGGATATTACCGTTTATCAAACGTGTTTTGTAGAATATGTCCAATCCATTTATTTGATTAATAGCTGTCAACTCTTGTCGCGTCTATTGTTGACATACGTTATCATTATTTCCTCTTCTTTGGAGAATATCTACTTTCAAGTGTCAGAAATTCTGGAGCCATTGTTATTTCTTATGCAATAGATTCCACCTGTCTGATGATATTACAGTCCTGTTTTGATGTTTAGTTGACTGCGGAAAACAAGAGCGTCTTATGATATTTAGTACATTCTGTCTACACGAGACATTTGGAAGAAGGATATGTTATGATTCAGATTTATATCATCTGATATCCAAACTACAGTATCTAATACATAGAAAGTAATAGAGATAATAATCCATGAAAATTTAGGATTTGCAAAGATATTTCAATCCAAGGTCTATAAATAGGTTCAATGTATTTCAATCCAAGGTTTCTATAGACCTTGTTTCAATCAATCATTACTTCAAATCTCATAATCAACCGCCTCACGTAAAAGCCTAGAGCTTAGGTGGGCATCACACTCAGCAGAAAAAAAATCAAAAACAGAATATGACAAAAAGTTAGTCTTGATTACCTGAGAGATGCAATGAAAAAGCACAAAATACATGAAAGATCAACTTTTAAACATTGATTTATGAACAACACTCCTCTTTTAGCTTCATATCAGGAGGTGATTCATATATTAATTATAAATGATACCTATTTGGTGCTTATAAACTCCCTGATAGCACTTACATTTGCCAGGTGATAAAGCCAATGTATAGCTAATACTCGTAGTTTGATTTTATTTTTATTTTATTGTTCATTTTTATTGATTGATACTATAAGTACATCATCAAAATGATAGGGAGGGAAAAAATAAGGTAACCTTGTGCTATTCCTCTCCCAAATTTAGAAAAGGTTACACATAGTTCGAAATAGGTTTAGTCTTGTAGTTGTTCACTTCACAAAATTTTCAGTCCTTAATTGTTTTCACAACGTAGATTTTTAAATGTAGATGCTTCAAAACCAAACATAGAAGAAATATTTCACATTGTTATCACTAGAAAAAGAAATATTTACATATTAATGAAATAATTTTGCAGGACCGAGAAACAAACTTAATATTCATTTTTGTTTCGAAAAAAATAGCATTTTCTATAAAATTGTCCCTGACAGCACTTTAATTCGCCAGGTAAGAAAGTCAAAGTGTGGCCATTACTCATAGTTATATCTCATTTTTGTTTCGACAAAATGAGTATTGTAAAAGCCTGGAATAGACAAAAGACAGATTGCGAGAAACGTAGAATAGAATAGAATAGAATGACTGCCTTTATTTTATACCTGGGAGGGCGAAGTTAGGGCGCAGTCGGCCCTCTCTTACACTTAACCCTCAACGTAGTGTGACAATTGCATAAAACGTTTTAGGAAATTGAAAGACCAGCTACAGCATTTCAATTACTAAGATCAAAACAGCCATGGTTTACATAAGAAAATAAACTAAGCTGTCAAAAAGAGATCAAATTATGAACCATGGTCATTTTTTCTGAAGGCGAGACAGAATAGAAAGTGAGAGAATCGGGTGAAAATCGGACAGGAGAAAGAGAAAGAGATCACCGTGAAAAATCAATGAAGAGCCAATTAATCGCGATGTTTGTCACCAACACAGCAACAACCAGATTTCTCGACGTTTTTCTCATTCAACTGTAACGGACCTGATATCCGAATGGAGAAAATATAGAGATGAGGAGATGCGGATGAAAATTGCTTGGAGAAAATGGGAAACTCAAATGGAAAACTGATCCCAAGGTTGAGTGTAGAGAAGACTTTCAAGTTATATTCTAACTCAACTAAATAAAAAGTACTTTCAATTTTCATATATGTTTAAAAAAGAATATTATGATCATCCCGACACATATTATTATAGTGGGGTATCATAATTAGAACTAAGTTTAGTATTAGCAACATTTGTATGTATAATAAAATAATTATGTATATGTTTTGTCAATAAACTCCTCTGGTTGCAATTCATTGGCAATCAGAGAAATTATAGTATAACTCATTCCATTACTTTCATTTTTTATCTTTCTCGGGTCACTCCTGTGCTTCGAATGGACACGTTATGGCGTCGATCCCGGCTGCCTAAAAGCAGTCTCTAGGACATGTCAGAGGCTTTGAAATTGATCAGATGCGACCTGAAAACTCTTGAAACAAGACCTGAGCCAGACATGTCACTCGATATTATTATTATTTCATAAAAAATTCAACGACGATGAATTGAAAAACGTTTACAGGGATTATCTTTGAAAACAAACTCAGAATATTCAACGTTGAATACAATAATTAATAATTATACAACGTAGATAAATATTGGTGATGATGTGAATAATTTTATAAATCGTGGGAATGACAATCTACCTTCAGTATTAATATTCAGAATATTGAGTTTAGTTTTTGATCCTGAAAAATTATTTCATTGATATGTGAATTTTTTCCTATTTTTGTGATAATAATGTGAAATATTTCTTCTATGTTTGGTTTTGAAGCATCTAAATTGAAAAATCTACTTTGTGAAAATAATTAAGGACTGACAATTTTGTGAAGCGAACAACTACAAGACTCAACCTATTTTGGACTTTGTGTAACCTTATCTAAATTTGGGAGAGGAATAGCACAAAGTTACCTTATTTTTTCTCTCCCAATCATTTTGATGATGTACTCAACTTATTCAATAAAGAATTAAGTATCTATATTCAGGCTTGATAATATTGGTATGAGGAAACAATAAATTAGTAAGATAAGGAGTAGCTTCTTCCAAAAAAGTTGAACTGGAATATTCTAGTTTAAACCATCAGCTGACTTAATTTAAACACATTTTAATGAGTGTGACCATACATTGATTAAACGTGTTGACCTAGTTGAATTAGTTGGGTTAAACAGTTGAAAGTTAGTTTAATAGTTGAAACAGCTTTGGAGAAAGCAACCATAGGATAAATACTGCTATGATTTCATTCAAATAATATGGTCATAGCCTTTCTATATTTATTTATTCATTCATTTATTTACACATACAATATCATTCTCAAAATAGGAATATAAATCTCTGTAGCCTTTTAAATTATTTTATCAAAAGATATTCGGACATGAAAATGAGAATGACATCAATGTCCAAAACATGTTGTGATAAAATAATTATCGCCACACTGCACAGAAAGCAGCTGTTTTCCAGTCCCTACGTAGATCTGAAAGAAATTGTTTGCAGACGACTCTCGTCTGACGTCAGAACAGGTTTCTTTCCGGCCTAGGCCGGAAAGAGTATCCTTTCCAGCCGCTAACATGGAACTAAGAAAGGTGATCAAAAAACAGCTGATCAAAAAACTTTTCATTATTTGTGTTCATTATTCAATAATTAAAACATTTAAATAATATCATCTTATTGTCATTTGAAAGAATAAAATAGTATAAACTCAACCTCCCACAAAATTGAACATCATCTTTTAGGTTATTTAGACAAATCACAATAAAAAATAAAAATACTTGGACAATTTCCTGATATTCAGATTACCTCAGATTTGCTAGAGCTATCACCTTCCACTTCTGCTTTCGGAAGTGCTTAGTAACCAACTAATTCTCACATATATATATTGTTTATTTTTGTGTGTGGCAAAACATAGCGTTCGCACCACGGGCAAAATGTTTTTTCCGGCTCTCAATCTTTTCTAGTCCTCGGCCTACGGCCTCGACTTGAAAACCGATTTCGAACCGGAAAAATCTCATTTTCTGCTCTAGGTGCGAAATATATTAAAAGGGTACTGAGATTTATATTTCTATTTAAATTGAAAGTAACCCTGAAGAAAAAAGACAATAATTCTCAACTATGAATGATTGGGAAAGAAACAACAGGCTTAAAGCCAAAACTGTTTCTTTAAAACTGTATATTGATAATGAGTCTATCATATTTCGGCACTCTACAATGACAACGTAATAATAGAAATTATAGGTTTGTAAAGAAGGTATCGAACTTCAATAATAGCCAACTATAGTGAGGTCCACGTTACAATGGCAGTGAATAACGATAGAAGAATAGCGATGCCGATTCTCTGCATTAATTAATTATATTTCTACACTGTCAAAAACATAATTGGCATCGTTGTGGACCTAGAAAAGGATAGTACCCCGGCTTTGTCGAATGATAGACAAGGATAGCAAAACCAAAGTTGATCGAATACTGTCATTATAACGTGGACCTTACTATAGAAGCGAAATCTCAACATTCGAAATTTATTTCTTTATCTTACATAAGTACATCATCAAAATGATAGGAAGAGAAAGAATAAGGTAACCTTGTGCTATTCATCTCCAAATTTTGGATAAGGTTACACATAGTCCGAAATAGGTTGTCTTGTAGTTGTTCACTTCAAATGACGTAACAAAGCAAAATGCTGCAGTTATTCAATAAATCCCACAAAAAACGCTCTCGTTAAATTTCTCCGCTCGATTCAGCTCCATTGAAGAGATGCATGTGATGAAATCGCGAGGCCGCTTTAGATAGAAAATCGTGGAATGGTCACTATCAAACAACAGAGGATAAAGAGAGACAGAAAGAGCAAAAAGTGACAGATCTTGAACGGATTTCTCCTAATCCTGTGCTAAGAGCGCCTAGGAATGATGCAATCAGCATTACAACTAGAACGGATTTTCACGAGGCAATGACCACACTTTTCCATCTATCCACTTTGGAAAAATGAAACACCTTACTATTTACAGACCGCTAATCTCTGTCTCTGTCACTCCGTCACACTCTCCTATTACTTTATCAATCTCTCTCCTTCTCGTCTACACCCTCGCTAATCTTGTCTGCGCCTTACTTCCATCCTTATCTGTTTCATTCAGTCTTGGACAGTCCATCTCACTCTAAAGTCAATCTGGATCTTTTCTCATTTCAGGTCATCTCTGAGAACCGTTGAAGCTCTTCTAATGGTTGCAGATCACGCAATGATCTGCTTCTTCTTCTCCTTCTTCACACTCTTCTTCTTCTTTTTCATCACCCTCTTCTTCTTCTTCTCTTTCAAATAATTCTTCACCTTTTTCAACATAAAAAGATATAGGGTTATGTAGTCATCATCTACATTTTCTTCTTCACCTTCTTCTTCTTTTTCTTCTTTTTCTTCTTCTTCTTCTTCTTCATCACCCTCTTCTTCTTCTTCTCTGTCTAATAATTCTTCACCTTTTACAACATAAAAAGATATAGGGTTCTGTAGTCATCATCTATATTTTCTTCTTCACTTTCTTCTTCTTCTTCTTCTTCTTCTTCTTCACCTTCTTCTTCTTTTTTCTTTCCGCTTCTCAGTCTTCTGCTTTATCTTCTTCATCTTTGTCTAATATTCTTCTTCCCCTTTTTCAACGTAGAAATATATAGGGTTCATTTGTTATCATAATCTATATTTCCTTCTTCTTCTCCTTCATAGCCACCTTCATCTAAATCATCATATATTCTTTTGCGTTTTAATCTTATTTGTCCAATTCTGATTTTTTTATTAACCACTTTCGTTTTCAATAATCATCATGTTCTTGTTTCCCCCAAATTATCTTTTTCTTATGTATTCTCCTACCTAACCTTCAACTAATTTTCTTCGACTTACTTTTTCGCTGGTTCGCTTTTATCTTCATCATCACCATCTTCTTCTCTAACGAATTCCTCCTCGTCTTCAATTTGTCTACTCTGTTTTATTCTTCTCCTCCTTCTCAATCGAATTCTTCTTCTTCTTTTTCTTCTTCTTCTTCTTCTATTTATTCTTCTTCTTCTTCTTCTTCTTCTTCTTCTTCTTCTTCTTCTTCTTCTTCTTCTTCATGCTACTTTCAAATACATCCAGCAAAAAGTTACAAAAGAATAATTAGAATTGAACCGAAAAATTTTAGTGTAGATGAGTACCACATCTATTGGACGTTCCAAAATACATCCAAAAAGTTACAAGATAATTAGAATTATATATTGAACGATAAATTTTAATGTTGATGAATATTATATATATTACGGACTGCATATATTTCGCTAAAATTATCACAAAATCATAACCTCATCATGCAGGGTCCTTTGGAAAGAACTGATAATGAATCATTCTCTACAAGGGTTCGCCAGTTTCAACTGCGGACCAATGGCAAGCAAGCACTGATAAGGCACGCTTCCAAGCTCCGCCACTCGAGCCTGATTGACAGAGAATAACTAGTTCTGAATTCTGTCACTAGATAGCAGCAATACTGGCTAACTTAGAGACTAAAGAGAATGAGACAAATGTCAGTCAATAAATAATGAATATATAATGGATACAGTCTCTGTCTTCGTTTGTTAGTTCTCCTTTCTTATTTATCACGATCATTCTTCCATCCTTCTCTCTTCACTGTCGTTCTCATATCCGTTGTCATCTGATTCACTCATTTCCACTTCCTCTTTCTCTCTTCTTTCTCCTCTTTGGTTCTTTTTAGTCTCGTCTTTGACCCTCACACTTATATTATAATAATTTCATAATACTGTATATCATAAAAAAAGATTGTTTTTTCTTCCTCTCAAATCATCAACAACATCATCACATCATCATCTCCTTCTTTTTCTTCTTGACCTATTATTACCATACCATCATCATCTTCTTCTTCTTCTTCTTCTAGTTTCTTTTCCTCTTCTCTTCCTCTTCTCTCCTACCATCCTTTTTTCAATTTTTTCTTCTTGTTCTTCTTCTACTACTACTTTATAATTTTACTTCTTTTACATTTTCATCTTTATCATTACTGTATACTTTTCCTACTGACTAGCCTATTCTTCTCCTCCTGTCAGCAATATGGTCATCATCATCATCATCATCTTCTTCTTTTCTTTCTGCTTCCTCTTTTTCATCTTCCTCTTTCTACTTCTAACATATCTTTCACATTATTTCATCATCATCCCTACCATTACACTTTCCCTACTCTACCTTAAACCTTCTACTCAACGTTTTGTTCTGCTTTCTCTTCATCTTCTTCCTTCTCTTTCGTCTTGTTTCCTCCTCTTCTTACACTTTATCACATTATTATTTCATCTGGATCATCATAATACGTTTCCTACTCTACTTCACATCTATTCACCCTCAACTACTTCTTTATCGATTCTTTATCACAAATGACAAATATTTGCCAGGTCTTGCAAGACCCATTGCATACTTCTCAACTTTATTATCAGACCTCTTTTTCTACAATTCCATCAGCCCTGTCCACACTGAACAAATGTTCGTCAAACATGTTTGTTGAAACAGTTTGGGCAAATTTTATTATGTTTGACAAACAATGTTTGCCCGTGGCTATGTTTGTTGAAACATTTTAGGCAAATTTTATTATGTTTGCTCGTGGCCAGTGTGGACGCGTCACCAAACAAAATATTTGTAAGTGGGGAGAACAGGTTTTATGTTTTACAGCAAACACTTGAAATGTTTGGAAAAACAGTAATTTTTTGTTTGACAAACAATGATTGTCCAAAATTTTTAAAATGTTTGTCTCTGAGCCCCTCAGCAAACATGTTTGCCAAGCTTGTATGTCGAACAATTGTTCAGTTCTATCATCACCCACACAGTGTATCAGTATCTCTAGTTCCGCTCACGCAGTTACTGCAGAAGCGGTCAGTTATCCTCTAATTCGAAAGGCCTTTCAGTCATAAAACTGCAACCATTTCAGCTGAGAGATGAGAGCACTCACCGAAACCGACAAGATTTACTGCATCTCCCACCGGAACAACAAAAAAATGATGAAAATTGCATGGCAGGCGTGCGAAAATTATAACTGAAATACTAGGTTTACGACACTAAAGAGCAAACGCATCAAAATTTATTACAATTTCCTTGCAATCGGTTTGAGTTAGTTCTACAAGAGCATTAAAATTTATTACAATTTCTCAGCAATTGGTAAGTTAGTTCTATGAAATTGAGACTCTATTCAAACATGCAATGCTTTCAAAGCTAGGAAATGACGATAAACGTAGACGCCAACAAGCGGCTTAAGAATATTATTATACGGGGAAAGAGCATGATAGAATTTAGTGAAGGCAAGTATGTTACATAAATGGATAAACTATTGTCAACTATATTGTTTATTAAAGTTTATTAATAAAATGCGTACAGACTTATGCGCCACTAACACGTGTATTTCGCTGTTCATCAAACTGTTGAGCTATGCTCATTATATACACAGTGTCCTACGAAGAGGTTTACACGTTCAATTTAATATTACGTGCCCATTCATGCACCGGACTTTTATAAATCTTACACAGTTTACAAAGTAGGTTCTAAAAATATTCTGGGGAAATTTCAGCTCCCTAACGTTCGTAGAAACAAAATGACAGCAGTAATAAATTTTTCTAGGAAGCGAATTGGTTAAATTATCAATATGCCGCCATTTTGTTCCTACGAAAATTAAGGAGCTGAAATTTCCCTAGATTATTTTAGAACCTACTTTGTAAACTGTGTGAAATTTTAGAACGTTCGGTGCATGAATGGGCAGGTAAAATAAAATTGAACGTGTAAACCTGTTCGTGGGACACGATGTATATATTTTTTATTTTACGATCCATAATACACAAATTATATACATGCTCAGAAAGTGGATTATGTTCTTCACTTGATCAATTCGAATCCAATTTCTTCTACTGAACTTCTTCTTTTTCTTCCTCAATCTCATTCTACTTCTCCTTCTACCTCTTCTACTTCTTCCTCAGTCTCATCCTCTTCAACGTCTTCTTCTTCCTCAGTATTTTTCTTCTTCTTCTTCTTCCTCTTCTACATCTTCTACATCCTCTTCAACGTATTCTTCTACCTCAGTATTTTTCTTCTCCTTCTTCTTCTTTCTCTTCTACATCTTCTTCTTCTTCTTCTTCTTCCCCTTCTCCCTCCTCAGTCTTATTCCCCTTCTTCTTCTTCTTCTTCTTCTTCCTCTTCTTCTTCTTCTCCTTCTTCTTCCACTTCTACTTCTTATTCTACCCCTTCTCCTTCTTCCTCAGTCTCCTTCCTCCTCAACTTCTCCTTCTTCATCTTCATCATCTTCTTCTTATTCTTCTTCCTCATCTTCACCTTCTTCTTCCTCATCCTCCTCAGTCTTCTTCCTCTTCATCTTCTTCAGTCTTATTCTTCTTCTTCTTCCTCCCCTTCTTTCCCTTCTTCTTCTTCTTTCCCTTCTTCTTCTTTCCCTTATCTTTTTCTTCTTCTTCTTCTTCTTCTTCTTCTTCTTCTTCCTCAGACTTCTTCTCCATCTTCTTCTGCCACTATACACCTAAACATCGTGAACAATTTGCGAGATGTGAGTAGTAATAATAATACCTGACACATAATGCCTATCTTTGCGCTTGCGCAACTCGTGCATTGTGTCCGTGGATTGGGAATTTTGCAACGGTTTTTGTCGGATTATAATAATTGCCGTAAAAATGAATCCACACAAAAACTGAGAGTACAATGCCCTGTTGCACAAAAACTAAACACATTACAAAATCGTTGTTGCGAGCTACATAACGAACGAACTGGAGTGTCCCGGCTTCAAAGTCATGAACAAATTTATATTGATCAGATAACAAAATCTAGCTGTAACGCAAGAATCGTTACGAGAATGAGAAATTTCCGAAGAAATTATATCATTGTGAACAACTGGATCTTGGTATACCCCATAGATACCCATAGTAGATACCCATAGAATATTCTGAACCGATACAAACTACATTCGACTCTTAGCTCCTATCATTATATTTATCTCATTTCATCAATAAAAATTTCCTCACTCAGTTTCTTGTAGTAAAAATAATTATTTCCAGACGCAACTGGATTATATTTTTTTTAAATTGACGTACAAGAGACAATTATGACTCATCTTCATTAATTTTGAGGCATGAGTGGATATTAAAAATATTAAATGAAAAAGACTTGATTTTGTCAAAACCACTAATTCATTAATACAATTTGAGTTACTAATATCAGGTTGTTATACTAATATCAATCTCTAGTAAACTGAAAGCTAAAACATAGAGCAGCCGAAGAATAGTGAGGGAGAAATCCTATGATTGGCTATTATATGTTGACCAATAAAGGCTAAGCTCTACAGCCATCGGCCGAAACACGACACGCCCAAATATTCCAAACCCGTGCTCCGCAAGGGTCTTTTTCAAAACATGACAAACTGAAACTTGACCTACTGAAATCTTGAAAAATTTAAAATACGCCTATCCTCATATAAAATAACTATCCTCGGTGAATTAATAATCAATATGCAAATTTCAAGTTAATCAGTCCAGTAGTTCTGACGTGATGATGCGTCATGCGTGAATTTCCTATCCCCTACGTGGTGTATAAAACAATATTCTTTTCTTTATTATATTGTAGATAGATATAATCATGAGAACCGTTAGGCAACAACCGATAAAGAGAAACTTAGTAACTAACAAAACCAAATTGAAGGATAATATGGGAAATAGTATTTCAAAAATAATAGAATGAATTCAAATAGTATATTCTATTCTTTCTCATTAAACCCAATAAAAGAACAGAGAGTATTGAGAGGAAGCAAGTAAGGAACCCCCTTCTTTGAAAAGTTGTTAAAATACTACAGAACTTGACTTTACAAACAACTTTCTATCCTAAGTTTTCTTTCCCAAAACTATAGTAGGGATGTTACAATACCTTCACGTTAGAAGGTACAAAAAATATACTTGTCATATATTATAAGGAAGTAGGCCCAGCCTTCAACTGTTTCAAGAGGATCCAAATTAGTTATTTTTATAGATGATTGAGATGAGGGAAGGGAATGTTCTAAAAAGTTTGGAAGTAGGCCTATTCACAATCGGAAATGCGTGAATACAAACGTGCGAGACAAAATTGAAAATTATTGAAGAGGTGAAATATAGAAGACAAGTACATCACGGAAGAAAAAAGTTCAAGCATGCGAGACAAAATTGAGAAATATTAAAAAGATGAAACATACAAGACAAATAGGTACAAACAAACATACAACAAAAATAGACCTACATCACCGAAGAAAAAGTTTAGAAGTGAATGGTGAGGAAAATTGGTGAAGTCATAAGTTCACACCCACACACTAAGAGCCTACAATATTACATTACTGCAATAGAAAGGCTGATGATTATGAAGACTATTATGAGTGAAAGAACAAAGAAATAGAAAGAAAGAAACAGAGAGAGAGAAAGTAAACGAAGAAGCACGAACAAGCAATTTACTAATCAACCATTTAAACTCGTAGAGCTCGTTATTCATCTCACAGATCTTACAAAATCATCTACTGCACATGAAATTCAATTAAAAATTTAATCTCAATTTGTGGCGAGCGCCAGACTTTGTTAGCGGATTTTTTCGGTGGTAATTGTTGGTTAGATTTCAAACTAGACTCAATAATGCACCTGTATGAATGCAATGTTAATTGATAGGTATTCAAATTTTCAAAAGTTTGAAGGTGTAGGTATTTTTAGTTTGGATAAGAATTAAAATACTGCAGTAGAAAGGGATAATTGAATATTATTACAAATAGTCATAATTTGATAATTTCTATTGGGCGTCCTAATTGGAAAACATGTTACTGTTTGTCAGGACTGAAAATTTTGTGAAGTAAACAACTACAAGACTTAACCCCATTTCATTATTTGTAACCTTATCTAAATTTGGGAGAGGAATAGCACAAGGTTACCTTATTTTTCATTTTGATGATGTACTTATTGTATGAATCAATAAATTATAAAGTCATGACCTCACGAGATTAAATGAGTCATACTGCTGATAATGGGTATGAAAGATATTAGTTATTTGAAGCTACTAATTTCAGTGTAACAAACATCTCTCTACTACAGATTTGTTTTTTTTATATTGATTTCTACAGTGATGCAGATTTGACGCCTAGTGAGATCGGACTCCCCTGATTCAATCAACTGAGTTGATGGAATGCCATAAAACTTGAACATCAAATAATTCATGTGTTATTTATTTATTTATGAATTGATACATACAATACCATTCTCAACTATGAATGAATGAAAGAATTATCAATGAAAGAATGAATAATTTTCGATTTCATCACTAACAGCAATTAATTAATCGTTTATCCAATTAACAAGATAAATGATAACGAACACACGGCAGAGTTTTCCAAAATTGAGTTAGAATCCTATTTCACACAAGTATCGCGAGTTGGAAGCAAAACACGAATTGAATACACGGTCACAAAAAGCCATGAATATACGAGAAAGTAGAATGTGTACAATTAAGAGTAAACAGGCGGGAATCATGTCATATTGATATTCTACATTTATTCAGATTCAAATTAATTTATTTGCCATGGAAGTAATTAAAAATTAATAGAATAAATAATATTATCAACTACAATATGACACTACCGGCAAAGAATAACTTGTGTAATTTATTCCTTTTAAATTGAATGTTCAACTATTTTATTTATTTATAATTTTTACAAAGTAGCACTGATCGGGAGAGAAAAACTAAGGATACTCCTTGTTCTATTTCTCTCCCAAATTTAGATAACATTTTAAATGTCCGAAATAGGGTTATGGTTTCACTTTTCTAAAATTTAATCCATTTTTGTTAATACTGAACATATTAAATTAAAACAGCTCGATATTGTCGAAACTATCGGTTTATTAGAATAATTTGAGGTACTAGTTTTGTTCATCAACAATCATCATTAGTAATTTCTAGTAGTAAGCTGAAAGCTTGAACATTGAGCAAAATAATATATAGTGTAAAAACACTAGGATTTTGTCAAAAAATATCACTTATTTATTATAAAATCACAAACATGACAATATCCCACCAGCAACAGTATTTTTAGTATGGGTGAAGGTGAAGCCCTACGATTGGCCATCAGCTGTCGACCAATAGAAGCTCAGCTCTACTGCCATTGGCCGAGACAAGGCATGCACCAGTATTCCAAATATGGTCATGATAACCGTAATACAACTAACAATAAAGAGAAAGCTTATTTATTCAGGGTGATTTATAGCATTTGATTTGGATTTTCGTTTAATAATAATTAATAAAGAGAAACTTGGTAACTAACAAAACCTAATGGATAATATGAGAAATAATGGAATAATATTTTATACATTTGAAAACCAGTGTACACCAAAATACAAAAACTACATAAAAAACAAAGGTAGAAAAACTGAGTGGTAGTTAAGTTTCTAACTTCTTGTAATTTTACTTTTGAATTTTACCTTGACCCTTTATATATGTGTCTATCAGATATTCTATCATGATAGAATGTATGTGACATCTATATCATTGACAACACAGATAGTTATTGAAAAATACATGTACATCATTAAATTTAAATAAGAATTAGAAATGTAAGTACCCTTTTAAAATTGTTCAAGGCGACATGTTTCGGCTATATATTGCCATTATCAAGTTATTGGAAAAAGAAAACTTTTCCAATCACTTAATCATGGCATTAATAGCCAAAACATATCGAGATTGAACAATTTTAAAAGGGTCCTTAGATTACTAATTTTTTTATTCTCAACCATCAGTTATAAAAAATCATGAAATCTTATTTCTAAGAACACACTTCTTGATCTCTCATGAATTCTTGAAACCCCCATGTTTAAAATCATCTACAAATCAGAAAAGTGCGGAGCACTCAGGTTTCTCGTGACGTTTTAACTGGTAGCTCAATTTCAGAAGTTTCAATTCGAAAAGAATTGATTCAATTCAGATCACAAAAAGTACATCAATAACACAGTATCGACTATCAAGTGGGATGGAACAGATGGCATAAATGGTGATTAAATGAGCAAAACCCTAATAATAATAATAATAATGTGTTTCTGTTCATAGCGTGGTCATAGGTATGGCCACAAGTGAACAAGTCAAGAACAATAAAAAAAAACTGTCATAAGACAGGTCAAGAACAAAAGTTACAACTGCCTAAAAACGCAGTCAATGGTACACGAAAAGGAGAAACAAAGAAAGTATAGAAGTGTCAGTTGAAATGTTTTAGGGCGTGTGATTAGTAGATGTTCAGTAATTTGGCCACGTTGAGAAACTTGAATTCATCCTTGTATGAGGAAATACGTTCAATAAGAGACAGACAAAACGAGAGTGAGTTAGAATGTAAGAGTGATAAAAAGCGGAAGGAGGCAAGAGAGTTTGAGAGAGAAAGATGTAACCACGTTTTTGTACATAATAGTCAACAAGACAAGAGTATGACAAAAGAGTGATAAAAAAAGGAAGGAGGCAAGAGAGAGTGGGAGAGAAAGATTACCACGTTTATGTACACAATATTCAACAAGAGTATGAGTGTATGACAAGAGCTGACTTGTAAGGAAAGTAAAAAAGATCCAGGAACATTGCGGTTACTTGACATGACCTGTGACCCCTGAATTGACCTCCTCATGAATGGAAGGTCACACAACTCATGTCAGTGATCCACTATCCAGCTGACACTCATTCATAGTGGGCGGCAAGTGTCTTATCAAACTAATATAATAAACAGAATTACTGCAACTAGGAACTGGCTTCTCTTACTTTGTAATATGAATTTCAATTTTTGGTCTTTGATCAGTTAGTTGATTGGTAAATTGCAGTGTCGGATTATTCCAATAAAGGAATTAAAACTTCAACTGAGTTGTGGTCGATGTTGTAGAAACGTTCCATGATGAAATAAAAACACATAGATGTTGTCAGTTTTCTACACTTTAATTTGGTACACGACCATGGTTTCGTGACCACACAGGTCACCTGTGTGGTCACGAAACCATGGTCGTGTACCAAATTAAAGTGTAGAAAACTGACAACATCTATGTGTTTTTATTTCATCAAAGGAATTAAAGTTTCCATGTCAAGTTCAGTCGACAATATCTTCAAAGAGTTGGGACCTTTTATGGCTTCATCATGATCATGATAGTAAAAGTACACTACAGTCGTTCGAATAACATTAAATGAGCGGTATAGTCCAGTCAATATAGACATGAAAGGGGGTGTGCTTGCAATTTATATTGTAGTTCTGATTTTTTAATATATTATTTGGGTACATAAGAGAAGTTCAGAACCAATTTCTTCATGCAAAATTTCCTTGTGCTAGATACAGTGTGGCCCAAAAACCTCGTATTTTCGGCTCATTTTCCAGTTTTCAGCTATTTCTGCCAAATTTCGTAATCGGACAGAAAAATTTGCTACCGCCTTTTTTCTAGATTATGAAATTCTGAATAAAATGAGATCATTCAAAACTCTCTATCTCAAATGAGTACTGAGTTATGATTTTTCAAAAATGAGTGAAATTTGAAGAGATAATCAATTTTGATGAATTTTAGTTTTTGATCAACAATATCTTCCGATTGTTACCATTTAGATGTATAATTCAAAATCCCTCTGGGCGTATTTTTGTGCTCTACAATCTGAGATCAGGTAGAGCGCTCTATTCCATATAGATTTTCAGGTACACCTGACAACAATGCTCCTTGTATTGTGAAAAACACCTAATTTTCAGCTTCAACCATCATCACTAACTACATAGTCTTCACATTGATATTTCGCACAATGACATAAGTTCATAAGATTATGTTCTATGGTAATCACCCGTTAGATGCACTTCATTTCAGTATTTCCCAGTGTAGAGGGGCGCTTAAGGACACATCAAGGATCAAAATTTCAAACACTTATAACCTCTAGCACAAGGAAATTTTGCATTCTGGACTTCTCTTATGTAGCCAAATAATATATTAAAAAATCAGAACTACAATATAAATTGCATGCACCAATGTATATAGTGACTGGTTCATTTTATTCATTTATATTTTGGTTCTGGACTTCTCTTATGTAGCCAAATAATATATTAAAAAATCAGAATTACAATATAAATTGCATGCACCAATGTATATAGTGACTGGACTAGTAGCCTATTGTAGTCAATTGACGTGTCAATGCTTTTTTCCTGCAGTATGATAGTTTTATATAGATTCATGTATAGTTCAATGTAGACACCGAGAAGGATAAATCCTTTTTCCTCTGTGATGTATAAGAATAAAATATAAGTATAAGAATATTGATATATCTTATGAAAGTGGCACACAGAATGAAATGTAATTTCTTCGACGACATTATCGAGCAACTAGCTTTCCTTCAGCTTTTCTTTGGCAAACTTGGAGTACAGCAATCAATGTAGAGTGCTCCCAAATACCCCAAAACGCGGCAAACACGTGGCTAGGGCAGTGACTGGAAACAGAGACAGAGATACGAGGACAGCGAGTGAGAGAAAGGGTAAAATAGAATGAGGGGCGACAGAAATCCATGCTCCAGATTCAACGACGAATAGACGCCAGTCAGGGTGGCGCCATAATATGCGAGTCGAACGCCAACCCCAAGTCAGTCTGCCATACTTTGTTTACCCCATTCACCACGAAAAGGGTTCCAAGACCAATATATTGTCTACATTTTTGACCAGAAAAATCTATGATAATTTATGTCGAATTATCATCCATATATAATAATAATTACAGTATTATGTTCATATATTATAACAATTATGTACCCATTGACTCTACCCATCCTGTTGTTGTTTACCCTGTTTAATAATTAATAATTCCCGGGCTAACAAATAATTTTTGAATAGTAATGTTCATCGAATTTCCATCTAGTTTACCCTGTTGTCAATATTTGCAGTAGCAGAAGTCTTCGGGGCGAATTACAGCATTTAATTTGGATTTTCGTTTAATAATAATTATTAATTCATTCGCATTTGAATAATTGCAATATCTCGGTAATTTTCATCTGTGTTTAATAATTATTTTGTTCATAAGGAAAAATTTATGTAGGATAGCGATGAAAATTGTAGTTGCCCCAGAAATGTTTTTGAGAATACAAGAACCAGAGGGAGTCCTCTTGTTATTTGACGCATTCACCTCCCAGAAGATTTTAATTTATTGTCTGATTCCTAGCCAAAACCAATGTTTTTCCCAAAATAAATGAATAATTTTTTTCCATGTTAATTCGAATTATTTTTAGAGAGAGTAAACTGGGAAGGGTTCTTTGACTGGATTTTCTGAAACCAAAAATTTCCTTACCTCAGCAAAAAACACTAAATTTGAGTGATTTTTTAACAATTTCAATTTCCCTTAATTTCTCCTCCAATTCCTTAGCAAAAATCACTCATGTTTCTAATACGGAAAAAACATCTTAATCCTGAGTTATCATAAGTCAAGAACATTATGAATAGCATTAATTTGTCTCTTCAAAGTGCATCCCAAGAGTAATTCAAGATAGGAGCCTTTGAGAGTAAAATCACTTTCATTGAGTTTCGAATTGGATAAATCAAGTTTCATATTAAATACAGATTTCATTAGAGGAGTTGATCATTGAGAAATCTAGAACATACTCATGCAAGTTACTGGGGGATAGAAATGTTATATTAATAAGTAATATTTTTACCTCCAGCTCCAGCCGAATATAGGCTATTTGATAAGTCTATAACCACCGATGTATTACCTGGAACAAACACAAAAAATTAGTACTGTATTTTGGGAATCGAAATATAAAACTATCGAAATTGAATTGAATTGAATTCAATTACAGAAGATTACTCGTAACCTTGTTATATTTTCATGACTAGTTTGGGGCATTTATCCCATTCTCATTGTCAATCGTAAAGTAGTGTATTTGCCACTTGGGTACAAGAATCTAATAATTTGCTATAATAAAATATTCGAGTAGCCCTGTTCTACTTTATTATGGAATAAAATTATAACAATATCAAGGTACAGAACTATGATTATTACTACAAAAATTTAATTATGAAGTGAAGAGATGAATAAGCTGTGTAATTTAATCTTGTAAATGAATTGAATAATGAATTATTAATTAACCCAGCTTGGGTCACCAGCTTTCACATAGAAGAGATCATAATTAATCTATTTATAACATTATTTATTTACAAGACGAAATAGTGAACAGTGGAGTATGTAGTTATCCCCTTATGCATCACTACACCTTTTCCCATTGTATTTTAGAAAGTATCAAGTTAATTTGAGAAAATACCAATTGTATTTGAGAATAGTCACTTGTGATCGAGAGAATGTCAGATGTAGATGAGAATAGTCAATTGTATTTGGGAAGTCATCACATGTAATTGAGAATAGTGAATAATTGTATTTTTGAGAAATCGTCAAATGTAAATGAGAAGATATCAATTGAAAATGAGAAAATTTTTCAATTGACATGCCTTGACTCTTCTGTAGCTTACAGTTCAGGTTTGATTTGAGCAGAAAAGGATACTGTACTACGTACAAAGTATTCCAATTACTACCATAGGCATTGCATGGGGGCAAATTATATAGTATAAATATTGATGTAGCTAGCTGATCATCATACATAAATAGAAGTTAAGATTTACAGCTAAGATGAATTTAGAATCATTTCCCAATTACAACTGACATGTTCTCGATTTCAAATCGAAATGTTACTTTCTCAAATAAAATTCACTATTCTCAATAACAAGTAATGACTTCTCAATAACAAGTGATGACTTCTCAAATACAATTGACTATTCTAATTTACATCTGAGGTTTTCTCAAAATTTGAGAAAATTGGCATATAATGCCAATGACTATTCTCAATTATTACACAATTGATACTTTCTCAAATACAGTTGGAAAAGGTGAAGAATCTGTAACAGTTATTTACTGAAAGTAACAGTTAGTGAACTGTTAATGAATGTAACAGTTATTATAATGAAACAAATAAAAGAAATAGCGTACACTTCAGATTTGACAAACTATAACTCTAGCCCATTCAATTCATTCTCAGTTTCCATTCATCAATTCAGGTAGCAGGCTAAGCTAAACTTCGAGTCAAATGCAATCTATTTCAATTTTCGGTAGTTTGACAGTCAATTAGTTTAAGTGGTGGTGCATTTCGTGCCAGCTACGTTGACACTGACCTTCAATTTGAACGAAAAGACCGGTCGATTCTGCAGCAGTTAATGACCCTCTAATCTCTAGCTGTAGGCATTATTCTACTATCCAAGTAAGACCTCGAAAAAATTACTGTAACAAGAAACTCTCCATTGATTCTTTCAACGGGAAATCTGTACAGTTTTAGTGAGGCTGTTGACCCATTTCCATGCAGAATCAATTCAAATAATAAAATAATCAAAAAATGTAACTTGTATTTACTCATATTCTGCATAAGTGTGAAATACTTCATAGATCGTGTAACAATGATTCATTCGGCAGTATTCTTTATTCTTTATTGATTGATACAATAAGTACATCATCAAAATTATAGGGAGAGAAAAATAAGACAACCTTGTGGTATTCCTCTCCCTAATTTAGATAAGGTTACACATAGTCAAAAAAAGGTTAAGTCTTGTAGTTTGTATTGCTTCAGCAGTACATAATTATACTATACTAAATTCTAGACTTTAGTAACACAATCTTTGTTCTTTCTCATTTTCCGATGTTTCTTTTTATTTTCATCAATTATTTTCTTACTTTCCAGGAGTAAATTATACCCTTTATCCTTATTTCGTATTTTCAGAGAAGGTAAAGCAATCTCTACCTTCGGAAAAAAGACAAAACAGGACAAACAGGCACTTCACATTTTTCTGTTTCAGACGCTATTTTCCAACCGATAATCATGGAAATGGTACGAAATTGTTAGATTTGGATATCATGAGCCTACCTACAAATTTCGATACACATTTTTCCTACATAGAAGTTTCTTTCCAACCGATAATCATGGAAATGGTACGAAATTGTTAGATTAGGAAATCATGAGTCTACCTACAAATTTTCCTATTTTACATTTTTCCTATTATACGTCAAACTTTGCCAAATTTTCTGCAAGTTCATCGACTCACATAGTCACTTTAGAGTTATAAAAATAAAATTTGGAGTTTCGGAGCATGATCTCCAAATCTTTCTGAAAAATTTGGTACCATTTACATGATTATCGGTTGGAAAATAGCGATAAATCGAGAAAATAGAATCTAGACCAGGGCAAAAGTTTTTGACCACAGTATAATCACATAGATACAGCCACCCCGTCTAACGGTGGAGACGATAAGTCGTCGGTCCCAACTAGCTAAACAGTAGTCGTCATCTCTCATCATCATCATCATTCCTCTCACTCATTACCCATTCACAGGCAACCTCAGTATTATTATTAAAGCGTCCGAAAAAACAGTAAAATTCGAAGCCTCTGCAAAGTACTTTCGATCGAAAACACATCAAATCTTTAGACCTACTAGCCTTTACAAAAAATGTGAAAAGAATAGTTTTAATCACAGTTGAACATGGAATGACTGGACTATAGGTTTTACCACAGATTCCTGGGAGTCCAGGAAAATATCATTTATTATCAATGAACAGTTCTATGAAGGATATGCTAACTACTATGATATAAGGAAAACATTTTTCAGGAATTTTATAATCAGCAAGTTTAATTAATGGCGTGTAATTCTAATACTAATCAATGTATATCAATGTATAATGATAACTAACTGTACAAATACAATTAAATGAAGAAGATAGTGAATCCAGTATTCAAAACTATGTGAAAATTTTGATTACGGTGCAAATATTCCACGGAATGAATGAATTTGGTGATTAATCATCTATCGACAAATCAGCGCAGAATTAAAATGTTATGAAACTCCAATCCGATAAGTATGTCAGGCAATGACTCACTCAGTTGACGTACTTGGAGAACAGGAAACTAACTTTTTTTCGCTAGAACTAATATGTGTCATATTGAAAACGGATGAATGAGTATTGTATGTTTAACAGAATATTCTCGTTGCAATTGTTTTAGAAACATCAACGTCAAGGCTACTTGGGTACTGAAACAGTATACTCAGGTTCTGTACTATAGTGAGGTCCACGTTATAGTGGCAGTGGAGAAAGATAGGAGAAAAACCTTTCCGATCCTCTGTCTTGTCAATGCCTTCTATAGACGGTAGCTGATACAGATTCTATTGATGTAATATAACTGTACATTCAAGTTTAAAATAATCAATTATATTTTATAAAGCCAGAAATGATATTTTTCAATAATTTTATAATTAAGATAAAATATTTCGTTAATTAATTATTAATTCTACATTGTTAAAAGACGATCTGGAGATAGTGCTATCCACTTTGTTGAATGATAGAAAAGGATAGCAATACCACTGCTAATCAAACACTGCCATTATAACATGGACCTCACTATAGGAGCAGATATTATCTGTACAGATTAGCATTTCCTAGCGAACTTGATAAAATAGATTGAATGAAACATGATCTATAATATAATAAAGGAAAGAATAATTGGCTTATACACATACGGGATAGGAAATTCACGAATGTCACATCAAGTCTGAACTACTGGACCGATTAACTTGAAATTTTGCATACAGATTATCAATTTACCGACGGTGGTTATAGGCCTATTTCAAATTCTCTAAAGGGCCGGTTTCCGAGCTCAGGATTTAGGTAAGTTCAAGACTTTGAACAGCTGGAGTCAGAAAATTGGCTTCCCGAAACGGGGTGTAGTCGCAGTCCACGTTTAAATTAAATTTCAAAAAACTAGAAAATTGAAAACAAAAAAAATATAGAGAAAATGTGTAAAGTTTCAGATATTTCTAATTATTTAGTGATGTTTCATTTACATCAAGGAAAACGTTTGTAATTATAGATGAGAAAAAATATTGATTCGTATACTTTATTGATCATAAAATAAGTACACATCATCAAAATGATAGGGAGAGAAAAAATAAGGTAGCCTTGTGCTATTCCTCTCCCAGATTTATATAAAAGGTACACATAGTCCGAAGTCTTGTAGTTGTTCACTTCACAAAATTCTCAGTCCTAAATAAATTATGATAAAGATTATCATAAAAACGATGACTACGCCCCGTTTCGGAAAGCCAATTTTCTGACTCCAGCTGTTTAAAGTCTAGAACTTAGCGAAATCCCGAACTTGGAAACAGTATGAAGTTTTCAGTTTCTCAAGTTTTTAATTAGACCCTTGCGGAGCACGGGTTACCTGATAGTAGGCCTATATAATAAGTCTACTTTCCAAATTAATGTTCTAATAAAACCGCAATAATAAGCTTATCCTTTCTTTATTGGTCTAGTAAGTCCAAGGCTAGAAGTGGTGTTAGTGAAATGAGAAATCAACAAAGAAAGAAAAGTGAAAAACTATTCATTTTCATACTGAAATGAGAAATCAACAAAGAATGAAAAGTGAAAAACTATTCATTTTCATACTGGTGTACATGCAATTCATGATTCAGTCTAAAAAGTAAATAGAACAGGTGGTTAGCGAAAAAATGAGAGTGAAGGTTGTGCATCACTGTCAAAAGAGAGAGAAAAGTATCGAAGACAGTGACACAATTATTCTGAACAATGAATGGTAGAGGCAATTACTATAAAAATGATAGCCGCCGAAAATGGCCTACTTAGGAATAATACCGTGTTAACAAGAGCACACTTTTCAAAGACACGCCTATTGAGATGCCCTATAGAAATGATGTTGTCCTTGAAAATTGTGATACTTAAACAAGTATCAAGTAATCGTGACCATGTATACCACCTCTATGTGATGTAATCTATTCTACTTGAATCAAGTTTCAGAAAAATGTAGAAATTCACAATCTGAGTCGTTTTATTCAGGAAAAAATTATTACAGGGGTTCTCAAATAGTAACGTTTTTATCGAAAGAAAAATTATTACGGTACCTGAAACAACTAGACTACACTCAATAAACATAAGATTATACTCAAAATTATCTGATTTCTGAAGTCAAAAATGCATCTATCTGAGAAAAATTATTACAGGGGTTCTCAAATAGTAAAATTATTCAATGAAAAATTTTACAGTAACTGTAAAACCAGACCACCCATAATAAACACAAGATAACCTTAAAGTGTTATCTGATTAAAACATTGAAACGTTTATGAAAATTTTGTATACCCAATGAACGGAATAGAGAGAGTATAGTTTCAGTTGCTACACTATTATCTGTTGTCCTTGAAAACTTGTGATACTTAAACAAGTATCAAGTAATCGTGACTATGTATACCACCTCTATGTGATGTAATCTATTCTACTTGAATCAAGTTTCAGAAAAATGTAGAAATTCACAATCTGAGTCGTTTTATTCAGAGAAAAATTATTACAGGGGTACTCAAATAGTAACTTATTATCGAAAGAAAAATTATTACGGTAACTGAAAAACTAGACTACACTCAATAAACATAAGATTATACTCAAAATTTATCTGATTTACTGAAATCAAAATGTGCATCTTAGAAAAATTATTACAGGGGTACTCAAATAGTATTTTTACTTTCCTTGCCCTATTACAATAGGTAAGGAAAGTATTGCTTTCCGAAAAAAATTAAGGTACCCCAATTTCTAAATTTCTATACGTTTCAAGGTCCCCTGAGTCCAAAAAAGTGGTTTTTGGGTATTGGTCGTGTGTGTGGGTGTGTGTGGGTGTGTGTGTGTGTGTGTGTATGTGCGTCTGTGTACACGATATCTCATCTCCCAATTAACGGAATGACTTGAAATTTGGGAACTTAAGTCCTTACGACGATATAAGTATCCGACACGAACAATTTCGATCTGATGCAATTCAAAATGGCGGCTAAATGACGAAAATGTTGTCAAAAACAGGGTTTTTTTGCAATTTCTCGAAAAACGGCTCCAACGATTTTTATCAAATTCATACCTAAAATGTCATCGATCAGCTCTATCACTGCCACAATTCCCATATCTGTAAAAATTTCAGGAGCTCCACCCCATCAAAATGCAGATAGATTCCCAATTATCAGGCTTCAGATACAATTGAAACAAAAAAATCTAGTGGAGTAGATTGAGCATGAAAATCTCTACAATTAATCTTCAGTAACATTTTCTCCTAAAATTGAAAATAAGCTTTAATTCGAGAAGTGTGATTATTCAATTGCAATTATGTTGATTCTATTAAATATTCACTATGAAGAGATAGCAGACCTCATGTGTGTCTCCAGCGTTTTGCCCTGTCACCAGCTGGCTCAAATCTTTGAATAGTAGACTTGTGATTCGCGGGAACCCTAGCGTCAGGTGATCAATTTTCATAACGGCAAGGAAAGTTGTGTGAGTGCGCCACACCAGATTTTTTATTCAAAGAAACATTATTACAGTAACTGTAAAACCAGACCACCCATAATAAACATAAGATTACCTTCAAAGTGTAATTGATTGAAACATTATATGGAAGTTCTGTATCCCACAATGAACGGTATAGAGAGAGTATAGTTTCGGTTGCTACACTATCATCAATATATCTAAAACTAAACTTCTAGTGGTTGGACTACAATGATCAAATCAACTGTATTGAAGGATATTAACAAGGATATATTTTATACTAGCAGGTAACCCATGCTCCGCAAGGGTCCATTTTTAAACTTGACAAACTGAAAACTTGACGTAATGAAATCTTGAAGAATTGAAAATAGGCCTGTAGCCATCCTCGGTTAATTAAGAATCTATATGCAAAATTTCAAGGTAATCAGTCCATTAGTAGTTCAGACGTGATGATGCGTCAAACATAGTCTTCCTATCCCGTATGTGTATAAGCCAGATCTTTCCTTTATTATAGTATAGATTATTGTATACATATTTCATTTAGCAAGAAAAATACTTGAGAATTATTTCAAACCTGGAGGCTTCTCCAGACGTCTGTGTAATGATAACAATACATGCAATGAATAATCCACTTGTCAGCTGATTGATTATGAATAATTCTATAGCAATGGTTAACAAAACATCCCACTGCGTGGGTTGCTTCTCATGGATTAGCGTGGTCCTACTTTGCGGCGGGCCATTTGCACAGTAAGAGCTTAAACTGAATTAAAACATCTGGAGGCTTGAACCATAGCCACCTGTAATACCTCTGTACTAGAGGTTGCTATGCTTAAACTCAAAATGAAACACATTATAACAAACAAGGAGTGAGTCAATTTTGTTGCACAACGAACTTGACCTGTAAAAAGGTTCGAAGAATTAGTGTTCAAAATGTGAAGCTGATTGATCAATTCTCTCTAAAGCTCTTGTCGAACATACAAACAAACGACTTCGGCCTTCAGTAAGTCCAAAGTGAGAGCTCGCTAACGCTCATTCAACTACTACATAGTTGATACGTTTTTTATAAAAGCAAGAGAATGACTTATCAATGTTATGGAAATGGAGACCCATTTGTTTAATCAGACCGAATTGTGAATGAAATGATAAAACTCATCATAAAGTTATGGAGCGATAACAGACTAAATAATCGAAAACTTCCTAGACACCTGAATAGCCTACATTGTGTGTTTAAAAAATCCTACTCTACTTGTATAATAATAATTTTTAGGTACTTGAACCCGTATCTGTTAAGTTTTTGTAGTAATATAATCATTGAATAAACAGTTTTATCTCAACAAGTAGCACTTGAAATGTCTATCATTTTAACAGATCATCACGTCCGGATGCGATAATAAGCTGGGAGAAGTCTACCACAATTATTATTAAACTAAACTTGAATTTAAAAACACTTATGGAGTGAAAATGCACTTACTATTGGTAGTGACGATCGTTTCGACCTGATATGGGTCATCATCAGACTGTAGAAACTTACTCCAATGTCTTTAAAAATTATTTTTAAAATTCAAGTTTAATTTTAATAGTGAAAAAGTATGGATATGCAACAGAGTGATTATTAGACATTTCAATGATGCGTGTTTACTTTCATATTCCCCAAAACTGCGATGTAGGGAATAAAATGTACCCAGCTACCAATACACAGGGCTGGATCTCCTAATAGGCCCAGGTCTATAGGCGCAAGCTACCAGGGGGGACACGACCACAGAGAAAAAACATATAAGGAATAGGAATGAATAGCCATAACTCTACAGGTGGAAATTACTGAGATATTTCAATATTATTCAAATGCTAATGAATCAACATTATTATTAATTAAAATAATATTATTAATTGTTTATTGACATATGGAGGAACCTTAAATAGAGGTCTCCAATAGCATTGTTTGTGTCCGAATGGAATGAAACTTTTATTCTATATTCTGTTATTTTATTATGATGTATTTATAATGTATATTGGACGTTTCCGATAGCATTGTTTGTATGCACTAAAGGAATAAAAATCATTCTTATTCTTATTAACGAAAATCCAAATCAATGCTGTAATTCACCCCGAGATTTCTGCTACTGCAAATATTGACAACAGGGTAAACAGCTAGATGGAATTCGATGAGCGCTACTATTCAAAAATTATTAACATCGGGGCTGACAAATAATTTTTGAAAAGTAGCGCTCATCGAATTTCGATCTAGCTGTTTACCCTGTTGTCAATATTTGCAGTAGCAGAAGTCTTCGGGGTGAATTACAGCATTTAATTTGGATTTTCGTTTAATAATAATAGGCATAACTCTATTAACACATTTTTTAATTGGAAAAAAAAATCAGCTAAAAGACATTCTGATTTCAAAGTTCATGGGACTAAATAATTTTTGAGAAACTTCTTTCACATTCCAGATAATTTGTCAACTTTTCAACAACTCATTTGTAAGAAATCAATGATGGTCGATATGTATATTTGGGCCAAACTCTCAAAAATAGACTGCCAAATATTCTCAATTTAGTAACTTCTTGTAAATATATCTATAGTGAGGTCCACGTTATAATGGAAGTGTACGATTGTCAATAGTGTTGCTATCCTTGTCTATCATGCAACAAAGCAGATAGCGCTATTTCTTTCTCGATTTGCTCTGTTTCCAGATCGTCTTTTAACAATGTAGAATTAATTCACATAATATTTCATCTTAATTACGTAAATTCATTATTAAGTTATTGAAAAAAATAATTTATTGCTTAATAAAATATAATTGATTATTTTGAATGAGAATGAACAGTTAATTACATTAATAAACCTGTATCAGCTACCTTCTATAGAAGGCATTGACAAGACAGAGGTTTGGCAACGTTATTCTCCTATCGTTCTCCACTGCCATTATAGCGTGGACCTCACTAAATATTTAACTTTGAAAGACAGTATCTGTATAAAACTAACAAAACTCTTCATGAATGACTCTTCATGAATGAGATTCAGATTTACTATGGTATCAACTACGATTCGGTACTAAAGAATAGCAATTATCCTATTCTTGTACTAGCAGTCGTATTAAAAACCAGTGGGATTGATGGAGTGGCTGAAATGCTGAAATAGTAGTCCACGCCTTTAGGAGCTGTCTGATTGATCCCATTGGTCGATTAGAGTCGCCTTCTTACTTTCACTGCTCGCTACCAATAGGAAGCAAGCAGCTTGAAGTCACACGCAAGTCATCGTGCAATGGGACTGCTGGTTCAATTTGGGGCGTGGCATAGCCACTCTATATTTATTGATGTTTTGAGTTAGTTCTGCCCATTTTGGCAAGAATTCGAGGATTTTTCTATGAAAGACTGACTGTGACGCTGCCTATACTTTACATACTTTGTGCCGGTTGCACAAAAACCGGTTAAATATTAACCGTGATTAATTCCACGAGAACCTATCAGAGAGTCGACTTATCAAAAAGGCCTTCTCTGATTGGTTCTCGTGAAATTGATCACAGTTAAAATTTAACCGGGTTTTATGCAACCGGACCTAGTTTTTGACACGATCTATCCAGGAAGAACTGGCCTTGATCACGACATTGGATATTTGGAGTGAGTAAGTTTTTCTTTAGAACACAATGAATTCAGTGACCAGTATCACTACAAAGCAGGTATGAAACCTTATTTCATATACCGTAGAGGAACCTTAAATCTTCAAATCCTTATACCATAGAGGAAAGAATACTTGATAAAAAGTAATATTTGATCTTTGTTTATACTCATATCACACCCATACTATAGTGAGGTCCACGTTATAGTGGCAGCGGAGAAAGATAGGAGAACAACGTTGTCGATCCTCACTGTCTTGTCAATGCCTTCTAGATGGTAGCTGATACAGGTTTATTAATGTGTAATATTAATTGTTCATTCTCGTTTAAAATAATCAATTATATTTTATTAAGCAAGGAATTGTATTTTTCAATAATTTCCTAATGTCTTATTTTAAATTAAGGTGAAATATTTTGTTATTAATTATTTATTCTAAATTGATAAAAGCCGATCTGGCAACAGAGCAAAGCGAGAGAGAGGTAGCGCTATCCGCTTTGTTGAATGATATATTAGGATAGCAATGCCATTGCTAATCAAATACTGCCATTATAACGTGGACCTCACTATACCATATCTTACTAATATGGTTTGTGTGAAAAATATATTTAACTTAGCTGGTTGAGTTGAGGGTGGAGAGGAAGAGGAGCCAAACGTGGGTGGATTCCCATTTCATTGTTCCATTAAGGTCATTAACCGAGGACTCCACTTGACCTTTCATGATTTGCTCGTGTAGCCCACTAAGGGTGTTTGGCAAAGTTTGTCCCACATTTCAAAATGACGCTTGACATTTTGATATTTCCATCAAAAATATGTTTTCTATCATAGGCATTTCCATGAAAGATACTCTTTAAATTCTGTGAATCATCATCATCATCATCTTCACTTCAGGGATTAGGTTTATTAATTAACCCATCTCTTTCTTGGCCTCCCTACATTACAGCTCTTTTTCCAGTAGGTCTATAGTTTTGGACTTCAAGGGGCATTCTATCCAAATGACTGCACTTGTTGCGTCTATTTTGTATAATTCTTTCATGCAGAGGAGCAACCGATAAACCTGTCTTATATCAGTATTTCTGATTCTATCAACTCTAGTGCAGCCAAATACACTCCTCAGAAACCTCATGTCTGCATAAACCTCGTATCTGTGAATCTTTGGGATTTTTGTGAATATTGTTCTTACAGGGGACTATTAGTTGGTTATATTTTATGGGCATTCAGATTCATTTTGATGCACACAAGGACAGTTTGACCTGTCATATTGCTTTTTTAGCGCCATTTATACAGTAAATGTATACTGGTGTACATGTATATGTACATTTATACATGTATACTGGTCATGAAGAAGAAGGCGGAAGGAAAAATGAGATTTCATGCCTAGTGAGATGGGACTCCCCAAAGTAGTCCTGTTCCAGGGTAGATCTGGAAGATTTGATGTAGTTTCAAGAAAATTTCTTAGACTAATCTCAATTGAATTTTAGTTTTGGAAGATAGGTGGAACGAAAAAATAAAACTAATGAAAAATGAAATTATTGGAGCCCTTGTTAGAATATTAGAGCAGTCTATACCAATCAACCCATAACTAATAAAGTATAAATATAATATTAAGAATAAATAAGTAGAAAAAGTATAAGAAATACTCAAAAACTACTTTAAATGTATTGTATTTTCAAATTGTATTATGCTCAATGTGTGTTATGAGGGCAATAATGGGATTCAGTTCCTGGTGCCCTCAAATATGTAAATTTTCAAATAAATAAATAATAAATAAATAAAATAAACTTTATACTTTGATGTATAAGGCTCGGTTGCACAAAAGCCGGTTAAATTTTAACCGTGATTAAATCCACGAGAGCCAATCAGAGGCCTTTTTGATAAGACGGCTTCTCTGATTGGTTCTCTTGGAATTAATCACGATTGAAATTTAACCGGCTTACAATAGTTAGTAGCGAGTAGGTTCTTAGTATAGATTTAACAGGTAATTCAAGTTTCCTTTCTCTCTCATTTTGTATCAGCTATTCATTCTCAAGTTTCATTCCAGCTATTCATTATATCTCTATTGATCCATTCATGGAATCATCACACATATAAACGTTTTTACTGTATTATTATTCATCCCCTCATCATCACTGGGCTTAAAATACTTGTGGAGAGTGTATTTTTCTCTGTAAATAAATAAAACTTCATTTGATGCAAAACTAATCGCAAATATCTAAGGAAGCAACCATAATATCATGTTATTATATTAGAAATTCAATAGCTATGTACCAATTCCGTACACAACAGAAAAATTGAGATTCCCGATAACGACGTTTCCAAAAATGTTTCTACATTATACAGAAAAAATATAAGAAGATAACCAACAACTTGAGAAACTATAGTTTTTATGATCATAGTAAGAACAGAGAATACTTTATTCTTTTACTCTACAAATATCAGGATTTTTTTCTTCTTCTGGTTCCTTCTCTTATCCCGGAAGTTGGAAGTTATCACAGCGATCCACATTTTACTAATTGCAGCCCGGAAAAGTTTTCTTTGAATTGCAGCACAAAGTAAAAGAAAATAGATTATTTTGTTTTCTCTATTTCTTTCTCCGTGGTTGCAACCATACTAATCTCTTAGGATTTAGGATTCTTGCATATTATTATTTAATAGCCCATTATTCAGAGTACTTACTTTTCTACAAGGGGAATATTAAGCAAGCACTGGCCGCAACTGAATATTTTAATATTTAATTGAAGGAAGGATGCCAGTGAGCAACTGTATCTGTACAGGTAGAGTGAACAGGAAACTGTAATTATTGCTACAGACCGAAAGATGAGGTCTGCTGAGTTCACTTTGCATGTGACAGAAATAGGCCTTATATCCTACTATGTAAAGTCTAGAGTCTAGATTGATACAGGAAAAAGTAAGCCGCAAAGAATCAGAATCTTGATTGTCTGAGACTACAGTTGACTTGAAGATTCAACAGTCAATAATTGACGTCAATCAATTAGTCAATTTTTCAGCCCTACACATAGACGTATAGTTTTCGTAGGGGTATTCCGGTTATGTTGAAAAGTATGGAAGTGCATTATAGAATAATATTATAATAAAGTTTTATCTTCTATCCTCTTCTTCTACCAATATATTCTTCTTTCTATCTATGATAAAGAAAAAATTGACATAAGCTGGGTTTACACCAAATGTTGATAACTTAATTCTTATAGATTCTATTAGATTGAACGGAACTTGACAAACACAAATGTTCATCATGTGTATGATAAGATAATAGGTTCAATCTAATAGAATCTATAAGGATTAAGTTATTAACATTTTGTTATTTGGTGTAAACGCAGCTTTATACACGTAGGCCTATATATAAATAATTATTTAACAGTTCCGCATCAGTATTAATCAATTACAAATATCAAAGAAAATAATATAGTATATATTAAGCCATCAACATTATACTAGACCACATTAGCAATACTAGAGAAAGAAAATTTGCATCCATGTGGAATGAAACTTATCATGAAAGTATACCATGAAATATTAAACTTCATAATACAATACAAAGAGGGTAGATGAAATAAGTAAGAAATTAACTATGAAGGTGGTCCTATTACAAAACATTGTGATCAGAATACTGCGTAGTACATGAAGTAACATTTTCTTCTCAGTATAAACAGATTCTTCTGCAAATATAAAATCGATCTTCAAGGTGATTTTGCTCTACTACCTATTAAATCATCTTCACAATCTAGGATTTCCATAGATTAATCTAAAAGGACTAACCCTTAATCATTATTCCTATAACCAGAAGGACATAATAATACCGTATTGTAAACGATCCAACATTTTATTCGAAAGACTAAAATACTGGAAGAGGTGCAGCATTGCAAAGAATGTATTCATACATTCATTGATTGTATAAAACACTATAATCATAATACAATTATGACATTGGAGGAAAAACTAGGCTGAGCCTGTACTATTTCTGTATTAATAATGTACCTATTCATAATAATGATGCAAACGTGTGATACCATTTTCGATGGAATTTGAGAGATTTACAACAACAATAATATAAATTACGTAATATGTGGTGAATTATGTGACAATTGACAACTGAAATGACGTATTCATGGTGGAAAGGTGTTGACTGAAGCACCAAGTATGATAGCAGATCATCCAGAACAGACAGTTACTACGCCTTCTCACCAATCATTCTAGAATCTTTTATTCTTCCTAATCGATATTTCATTTTTTTTTTTTTTAGTTGTCACTTGTCACAAAACGTACGTTATACGTATTACGTAATTTATATTATAGTTGTTATACGTATTACGTAATTTATATTATAGTTGTTATAGCTCCCTCAAATTGCCCAATATGTGGCCACCGAAAAACTACAACCTGGAGAAATGAGCAATAACAAAGAAAGGATGCAGGAAGACAGAAAGAAAGAGAAGAGAGGGAGTGAGAGAGAGAGAATGCAAGAGCAACGCTCTAGTGGCCACACTCTGGCCACCGACCCAGCCTGATACAACGCAATACCACAGAGTAAAAAACATAAGAAGGGTTCCTTCTTCTGTGGCAATAAGCGGTCATGTCTCTTCACGCATTACATTCACTGGTCACGGTCAGTCAGAATATGAGGAGTCAGAAAGAAGTAGGGGAAAGAGATGAGGAGGAAGGAGAAGAAGAAGAAGAAGAAGAAGGAGGAGAAAAAGAAGAGAAAGAATAAGATGTTGATGAAAATTATGAAGATGGAGGAGGAGAAGAAGAAGAGAAGAAGAAGAAGAAGAAGAGAGAGAAGAAGAAGAAGAAGAAGAAGAAGAAGAAGAAGAAGAAGAAGAAGAAGAAGAAGAAGAAGAAGAAGAAGAAGAAGAAGAAGAGGAAGAAGAGAAGAAGAAGAAGAAGAAGAAAACAGGAGAAGAAGAAAAAGAAGGTAATGATGATGATGATAATGATTTTGATGACAGAAGATGGATAAAAAGACACTAATTCACTTTTTGATGATATGATAATTATTACAATAATTTAGAGGGTCAAAGAACGAGACTAAAAAGAGCTAAAGAGGAGAAAGAAGAAGAGAAAGGGGAAATGGAGAGAGTTGATATTATTGTGGTGAAGATGTTGAATAGAAGTAGATTCTGAAAATAAGTGAACCAGAAGAGACCGAAGAATGCAAGGATAATTGTGATAAAAAAGAAAGGAGAACTTACAAACAAAGACAGAGGCTGTATACCATTATTGGTGTGTCAATCTTTAAAGCACAGATTAAATAAGTATAAGAATTAAATAAGTATAAGAATTAAATAAGTATTTACTTCCTTTATGCTTCAAAGTCTCAGTACGTTCACCCAGTTTTTGCTGCTATCTATTTGCAAAATTCAGAACTAGTTATTTTCTATCAATCAGGTTCGAGTGGGCGGAGCTTAGAGTCGTGCCTTATCAGAGCTAGCTTGCGATTGGTCCGTTGGTGAAACAGATAAGATGGGAATAATTGATTCCATTGTCAGTTTTCTTTCCAAAAGGACCTTGCATTAGACCTGCATATTTTGTGATTAGGTTATAGCGCAATATGCAGTCTGTCAAATTCATTGAATTACATTTTCAATAATAGATACCTATGTTTTCAATAGATAATGTTTTGGATGCATTGGAAAGTAGCATGAAGAAGAAGAAGAAGATGATGATGATGAAGAAGAAAAGGAGGAGAAGACGAGGAGGAGGAAAATGAGGAGGGCTGGAATAGGTGGATAGGAAGCCACACAACATTTCATTCCCCTTATTAAGAAGTCAAATTATCATCAGTCCAACGATCAAAATTTATAAAAGTAAGATAATCCGGATCATTCATCAGTATTTTATTGATTATTTGTTGACTAAATTGTGGAATAGAAGGTTTGGTCAACTCTTTCAAGCTGAATAGCTTTTCAATTATAGCGCTTATTTCCATCTAGATGTTTACCCTGTTGTCGATATTTGCAGTAGCAAAGTCTTCGGAGTGATTTACAGCATTTAATTGATATTTTCGTTTAATAATAATTATTTTAATTTGTATTTAAAAACTAATGAAATAGACAAATGAAATACGTTTGTTGAAAACTGTTCATATTATAGACATAACATTCATATTAAGGTAAGGCTTTGAAATAGTTGACAACATATCTGTATACAAAATGGTTTCTGTTCCCTGATTCAAATCCTACATAATATCCTTAGAGAATACTACAGTTTCTTGAGAAAGGATATGTCGCTCACAAGTTACAACAACGTTCTGTTCAAGGAGCAAGCTTCCCACTTCTACAGGGTACCTATATCTTCTTTCAATTCATTGCAATTCATGATCAAGAAACCGTTCTTCGGATTATGAATGTGCTCCGTATATTTGTTTCTTCCACCGATTATAAATGACAGTTTCAAAAAAATGTGGAGAATTTCGTTATTGTTTTAAATGTTTCTTCCACTGATTATAAATGTAGTTTCAAAAAATGTGGGGGATTTCGTCATTGTATCCTTCCAGGAGTCTATCCTTTCAGAACTAATAAAAAGAGCAATCGCCACAAACCACAGGGACAGGCCCTGAAACCTCAAACCAAAATCAATTCATTCTCTGTGTGTCACTCCAGACCCTGTCTGCGTCAATTTAAACAAAGGACGACCGTAGAACCAGACTAGTCTAACAGAATATGTCCCAGCATAAATGCAGACCATTTAAAGTTGGCAGATCATACATAGATTTTACATTTGATGCAGTTTAAATGGAGTTACCAGAGTATTGATTTTAACAGGCTCACAAAACCTAAAATTCGTAGTTTATTATAGTAAAATATTCATCAAGTGAATTGATATTATTTTTAATTAATTATATTTCAATCAGTTGATTATAAGCTTTAATCAGTTGCACCAATTCAAGGGGCCTAAAACTTTCAAGGCATTTTTCACAAACTAAATAATCGTGTCGTATGTGCCGCGAACATGTTTAAAAAATACCTTAAAGTGTATTTTCAAGTGAATCTCATTTCTGAATATCTCCTAATACTGTATTATTCACAGCCTCAAAAACGTCATATTATTTAGGAATCACATCTTAAATTAATGTTCCTCAACATATATTTTTCATGCGACAACCTCATTATGCCTTAGCATTACTAGATTCTTCTTCCTCCACTTATTTCCCCATATTCACCATCACGTGCAAGAATATATCACTAAAGCATGTCATTCACTATCCGATTTCTTGTCCAACTTGAGGTTCAATATTAAATGTTGGATTCGAAGTCGGACTGTGAATAGGGAATGTCAAAGTGAAGACCTGACTGGTCCAGCTTGCCAATATGGGCCTCCTAGTCAGAGTCAGAGCCGAGTTGGAACATGAGTGGGGATGTTGGGCTAGTGAAAGATGCCGGTTGAATTTTAGGGCTCTTGGTGCCGGTTGAATTTTAATCGTGATTAATTCCAGGAGAGCCTGGATTAATCGGAGAAGCCGTCTTATCAAAAAGACCTTCTCTGATTGGTTCTCGTTAAATTAATCATGGTTAAAAATTAACCGGCTTTTGTGCAACCGGGCCTCAGTCTTACTACCGATCCAACATAGTAGGAGAAGAAATCGGATAGTAAATGACCCATTGTCATTTTCACAGCCTCCTCACAACTCAAGGAACGTATTAACCTATTAACGTTGATTAACGTGATTATTATCACGTCAACAATAACCCTCATTATAGTCAGATCCACGTTATAATGGCAGTGTATAATTAGCAATGGTATTGCTATCCTTGTCTATCATTCAACAAAGCGGATAGCTCTATGCCTCTATCGCTCTCTCACTTTGCTCTGCTGCCAGATCGTCTTTTAACAATGTAGAATCCTATTATATTAAGCGAGCAATTTCTGTATTTATATATCTGGTTATTTTTATATCTGGTTATTTTTATATCTTGTTATTTTTATATCTGGCTATTTTTATATCTGGTTATTTATGTTTTACGGATCTCGAAAACGGCTCTAACGATTTTTACGAAATTTGGAACATAGTAGGTTTATGATATAAAGATTCGATTGCACTAGGTCTCATTCTTTGGAAAACTCGCTGAAACGACATTAAAAGGATAATTCATCCTTGGAAAACAGATGATAATTTCGTCGTCTCTCGATAACAGAAGATGCGTGTGCCTGTGTGGGAGAGAGACAGAATTATTTCCAGCTGTGTAATCATAATCAATCAGCGAGAAATTTTATTTAGCTAGAAAATTTAATCGATTTGATCAACATGATCTGATTTGTTCACATGACATGATAATCCTCCTAAACTAGAGTATAATTATAATAATTTTCAAAGTTAATCATCATTTGACAATTTCAAGAGATTAGTGAGTGTTATTTTGTTATTCGATTTGGTTTGTATATAATCGGAATTATACATTTTTTGTTTTCAAATGTTTGAACAGAAAATTGAACCTGAATTCAAGTGTATGGAACATAACCTACTTTATGGACTATTTATAGTGTATAAATCAAAATTCGGGAAAGAAACAGTTTTGGGTTGCGCCTGTTAGTACCTCCCCAATAATTTTAAAGAATTGTGTTCGGTTTATCAAAAGTCAATAAATAAATAACGAGCGAAGCTCGGTGTCCCGATATTTGATAATTGACAAAATATTCCACCTTAATTCTGAAAACTCATTATGAAACTAGTGAAAAATATAATTTCTTGCTTAATAAAATATATTTATTATTTTAAACAAGAATTAACAATTAATATTACATCAATAAACCCGTATCAGCTACCGTCTATAGAAGGCATTGACAAGATAGTTCGGCAACGTTGTTCCTCTATCTTTCTCCACTGCCATTATAATGTGGACCTCACTATTGATACTTTTCAGTACCTCAACCTCATACCTCAATCACTATCTTCCCCCCTTTTTCGCACTTGCCACGACTTCCCCCACATTCACCATCACGAGTAAAATAAGAATTAGTCACGTCGCCATGATCAATCGAATCCGTGATCCGCGCCGAGTCGATGAACCAGCAACCACCAGTGCACACTGCAACCACCAGAGTCACACCGTCACAACAGAGAAGTGACAAGTTCGCTCGTCCGGCACGTTGCTATTGACAACAAAGCAATTGGAAAGAAAACAAGCCGTCGGTGTAGTTACTCTGTCAAATTAGGAAGAACTCAGGAGACAATAGCTGAAAAATCACTGACAGCGAACCGTTAGGGTTTTTCATTTTCCTGAATTCAACCATTCGCTGAGGCTGGATAAGTGGGTAGTCGGCTACTTGGAAAAATTGGATTTCAGAGATATTGATTGAATTGAAGCTCCTGTCAACCTTAGTGGCAATGTATTGATTGATTGGGATGGGATTTCAGAGATATTGAAAAAATTGGATTTCTAAGATATTGACTGAATTGAAGCTGCTGTCAACCTTAATAGCAATGTATTGATTGATTGGAATGGGATTTCAGAGATATTGAAAAAATTGGATTTCAGAGATATAGACTGAATTGAAGCTCCTGTCAACCTTAATAGCAATGTATTGATTGATTGGGATGGGATTTCAACGTATGGAAAGTATACATTGACAGAATGCAAACCGGTAGAATCCTTTTCATTACAAACCTCCAGGCAAGAGAGATGTTGAGAGATCGAGGAAAAGGTTGTCTCAAAATTAAGCAGGATTATAAGGGTAGATTTTAATTTGCAAAAGGCTATTTCAAAGAACGAAACAGGCAGTAATGCCTATACATAGTGTGCCAAAATTAAAGTGCCAAACTTCGGGAATAGGTTCTATGGGTCAAAATAAAGAGAAACTCTAGAATATTTTTTTTCCTAAAACGCTTCGTTTACGAGATATTTGCCATTTTGTACTTTTACAAAATAATTTTTATCTTCAAAGTTTTCCAAGAGAGATTTATTTGAACATACCTACCGATTTTTATAGCGATCGGTTGGAAAACTTTGAAGATAAAAATTATTTTGCAAAAAATACAAAATGGCGAATATCTCGTAGACGAAGCGTTTTAGGAAAAAAATATTCTACATTTTCTCTTTATTTTGACCCAAAGAAACTATTCCCGAAGTTTGGCACTTTAATTTTGGCACACTATGTATAGGCACTACTGCCTGTTTCGTTCTTTGAAATAGCCTTTTGCAAATTAAAATCTACCCTTATAATCCTGCTTAATTTTGAGACAACCTTTTCCTCGATCTCTCAACATCTCTCTTGCCTGGAGGTTTGTAATGAAAAGGATTCTACCGGTTTGCATTCTGTCAATGTATACTTTCCATACGTTGAAATCCCATCCCAACCAATCAATACATTGCTATTAAGGTTGACAGGAGCTTCAATTCAGTCAATATCTCTGAAATCCAATTTTTTCAATATCTCTGAAATCCCATTCCAATCAATCAATACATTGCTATTAAGGTTGACAGCAGCTTCAATTCAGTCAATATCTTTGAAATCCAATTTTTTCAATATCTCTGAAATCCCATTCCAATCAATCAATACATTGCTGTTGACAGGAGCTTCAATTCAATCAATAGCACTTTAATTTTGGGACACCATATATAACGTGGAAGTTAGAACTGGATGGGATTACAAAGTTCTGTATAAATTGAGAGGAAGTTATGACGAAATTTAGTATTCTAGTATTTAGGCCCAATTGGCAGAATTGGGCAGTTATTATGTTAAGGAGGACATGAAGTATTGAAACTGCATCTGTGAGAATCATTTATTCATTATTAATTCATGACAATCTAGCTGGATGGAATAATATTAACTGCGAGCTGAGGGGAGTACAAGCACAGAATACAGCATTATAGTAGTTTTCTCTGGTACAAGTTAATACTACAGTAACTTATAACTTATAACTTATAGTCTTTTTTTGTTAGGTCTACTCTTGAATAGAAATAATACAAATAAAAATCCAAGTACACTTTTATTTATTTATTTATTCAATCATTCAGAATTACACAACTTTCAGAAGAGTACCACAGGCTTACGCCCAAAACGGTTCCAATTCTAATTTATACAACAGTCCAAATGTAGCTAGGTTATGTGTCACTCATTCTCCTACTACACACTCAATTATTTACAATTCAAAACACACAAAAATTATTTTTAAATTGAAAATACTTCAAAATTGAATTAAATCAATCACAATTAATTAGAAAATTCCAAACTTTGAAATTTTTGTGAAAGTTGTTTTTTGAAATTGTTACATGTTTATTGTTACCGAAACATTTTGTAAGTAAACAATTTAACAAAAGGCTGTACTTCGATTTTTATTTTTATTTCTACTGTAACTGTTATGTATTTGTTTTGGTTGGCTAACCTGAAACACGGTTAAGTACTCTATGCTCGGTTCCATGTTACTTGCTGTTGTAATGTGTAGAAGTAAACAACGAAATAAATAGATAATGGCAGCAGCAAGAAGAGTTTTATTTGTACGTTCCCAAAATACTACAATGGCGACGAGGATAACGGATAATGGGAAAAAGTGAACGTAAAAATTATCAAAGGGATATTATAAGTGATATTGTAAGTATAGTGTACGTAAGTATAGTGAACAAATTATAAAACGATGGTAATCCTGCTGAAGCTGGTGGTGGTACAGATAGAATAGTCGTCACAGGGACGATAGGGAGGGTTTATGAATTTGATTTAAAGAGAACTGGTCAAATTGGCACGAACGACTTTCCTTGTATTTTTCTGCAAATGATATTACTGAGGCTAAAAAAGTCCCTATTCTATTGACCTCAATTGGCACGGAGGGTTATGGCCTGTTCAAGGACTTGTGCACACCTGCTTTGCCTTCGTCAAAAAGTTATGCTGAACTGGTTGAACTCATGTCTAATCACCTTCAACCCAGACCAAGTGAAATCACTGAACGTTACAAATTTAAAGAACGCCTTCAAAAGACGACGAAACTATTGTACAGTATATAGCTAATTGAAAAAACTGTCCATGAACTGTGGGTTTGGAAATAACTTAGAGTCAGCTTTGCGTGATCAAATCGTATGGGGCATCAGAATACTGGTATTAAAAAACGTTTATTAAGTGAACCTGATCTTACTTATAAAAAATGCATTGAACTGTCTATTTCTCTTGAAACAACTCTTCGTGGTGTAGCTGAATTGAATGCAACTAGTAGTAATTTTACTAGTAGTAAAATTAATTACAACAAAAGTTTCAGACCTTCAACTTCAACAAATTCAAGTAAACCTAGTAGACCTAACCTTACGGCGAATCCGCAATTTTCCACAACTAAAGGAGATCCAGGGCAATGGAAAAATGCTACTGTTGTGGAAAAGCAAATCATTTGAGTAAAAATTGCCATTTTCGAAACTATAAATGCCATGTATGCGGTAAGCAAGGTCATTTAAAAATGTATGCAAGGTAAGAAAAACTTCAGGTAAGCAAAACAATTATGTTGAATCTGATTCTATTGTATCTCAATCTAAAACTTTAACTGAAGAATTCAACTGTCTTGATATTGCTTCTATGAATAATCTACGAATTGAGAAGTCAATTAATTATGTAAAGCCTATTGAAATGAAATTAATTATCGAAAGTAAACCTATCAATTTTGAAGTGGATACTGGTTCTGGCATTAGTGCAATATGTTATTCTGATTTTGTAAAACAATTCCCGGACTTGACTGTAAAATTGAAACCAACTGATGAAGTTTTTCATAGCTATGTAGGTGATCCTATTAAACCGGTAGGAGTAGTTCATGTAAATTGTGCAATCAACAAGAATTGTAAAGAAAAAAGTTTGCAATTGTATGTTATGAAATCTAATAAAGAGGAAAGAAATGTTTCACCAATATTAGGACGTTCTTGGTTGCAAGCTCTTAAGATAGACTTAGACTTAGTCTACTTTGCTAGATATCGTTATCGAGCAAAAATGAAAAGTCACAAGATTGAGATGAGTTGCTACTTAAGGAATGCAATAGTTAGTCATCAATGATAACTGAAAAAGGTTACTTGATTACTATGGAAAGATCTATAGATGGTCTGAGGCCCGGTTGCACAACAGCCGGTTGAATTTTAAGCGTGATTAATTTCACGAGGACCAATCAGAGAAGGCGTTTTTGAAAAGACAGCTTCTCTGACTGGTTCTCGTGGAATTAATCACCGTTAAAATTTAACCGACTGTTGTGCAACCGGCACTAAGAGTAGATAACAAGAGACTATGGTGGGATTCACTTCAAACTGTCAGCATTAGTCTAATGGGAAATGTTGATATTATGCATAAGGAATGCTGCCAGTAAACATTAAATCTCACTATACCAGAATGTGAATAAGAAGGTGAACCGGTTGAAATCGTAGAGTTGAATATTCCATACTGATCTTTCCGTTTTCAAGAAACAAAACAATAAAATCGCCAGAGATATGATGGTGATTTGCATAATTATTCCGGTCATGGTTTTCACAATGAACGAATAGTGTTTGAGAGATTCTCACTCAGCTAGAAATTTATTTATTTCATTGACAATATAACAAATCATAATTATAATAAATATAATATGATTGGGAGAAGACAACAGGCATAGCCCAAAACTGTCTTCTCCCAAATTTTTACAAATAGAAGTTTCAAAAAAGAATAAGGTTAAGATTTCACTTTCACTTCAAAAAGTTCAAAGTTCAATTTCCACTACAAAACTAATGACTAAACTAAAAATGTTGAATTTTGATATTTAAAAACTGATTAAAAACAATGATAGAAATTTGAAAATTTTTCAATATTTATGTATTTTCTGTTCTTTTAAATTCATGGTCTTGAAAGACTGAATTCAGTTAAAAATTGTAATCGTATAAGGGTACTTGAAAATACGTAATAAAATAGATAATACGTAAGATACGTAATATTGTAATAGTTAAGGGTTCTTGAATAATGTACGAATATTCTACTGTTCGAGGAATAACCACCTATGATATAATAAAGGAAAGAATTGACTTATACACGTTCGGGATGGGAAATTCACGAATGACGCATCATCACGTCTGAACTACTGAACTGATTAACTTGAAATTTTGCATATTATAGATTCTTAATTCACCGAGGATGGTTACAGGCCCTATTTCAAATTCTTCAAGATTACTTAGGTCAAGTTTTCAGTTTGTCAAGTTTTTAATTAGAACCTTGCAGAGCACTGGCTACCTGCTAGTTTTTAATAAATAGATTCTAAAAAAGGGGAAACTTGCACTTATTGAAAAGCCCATTGATCATTCAATTTATCTATTTATCCATAACATAAATGTGTGTAAAAGCTACAGGTAAGCTCAAGGTAAATTACACGTTAAATACAAATTTAATGTCACGTGATTGCGGGGAGACATTGATAATAAGAACCTAAACAATATCAACGTGAGATACATGGAATATATTCAAAATACTATTTTCAAAATTCAAAAATATTATTTATATTTTAATATTCAAAAATATATTAAAAACATTCAAAAACATTATTTGTAGAAAAATTCAAGAAGAATTTTGGTTCAATCATTATGGATATTGATTACAGTTGGAAATCTCTCCTTATATTAGCGAAAAAATACATACATTGTGGAAATGGCCTTCAAAGTATCATCCTTATAAATATTCCAAATAAAGTTCAAGCACACTATTAAATTAACATGTAAACTGTTCATGAACACGAGAACCCCATTGTCTCAAAAACATCACTGTCTAGATAGATGACTGGGCGTGAAAGCTACTCGTAATACAACAATAAAACCAAGTAAACAAGGGAACTACATTAGCATTCTCTCAAAAAATTAAGCTCACAAATTACAAGCACAACATGAACAACACTGTTATAACGGAAATCCCAGTCCTGGGAATAATGCCGAGGTAGGAACGATGAGTCAACAGTGAATTTGGATAACTGCTATCAAAAATTTGTAGCTTCTAGAATGGTTACACCATAGAGAAAAGATAGCATGAGCTTTTTTCATAAAATTTGTAGCCTCTAGACATAGCCACCTATAATAAAAGGTCCTGGCCTACGATATTGCAACGTCGCAGTGTAGGCCTAGAATATGATACATGATTGGTGAAAAAGATCAGCTGGAATTTTTTCTAATACATGATTGGTGAAAAAGATCAGCAGGAATTTTTTAAAATCTTTTTCACCAATCATGTATTAGATTCTAGGCCTTTACTGCGACTTTGCAATATCGTAGGCCAGGGCCTTGTATTAGAGGTGGCTATGCTCTAGAAGGTTACACACAATAGAGTAAAGTTATCTTAAGCTCTTTTCGTATCTATCCTAATTTTTTTACACTCCATCCTTCTTCTCTTCTGCAGCCTCTTCTTTTTCTTCTTCTGTTTTCATTCATCTTTTCTTCTGCACGTATTCAAATTCTCCTATTGGTAGTCTTCTGCCCGTTCTCAATAATATCCCTTCTATTTTGAATTTTCTCTTACTCTTATGCTATCTTTCCTCTATGGTTACTCACTTTCACTATTAAATTTTTTCATGTAATGTTTGTTCAACGTCATCGAGTAGAAAAGTCATTTCATCTTTATTATTAATTTATTGATTCATACAATAAATACATGATAGGGAGGGAAAAAATAAGGTAATCTTGTGCTATTCCTCTCCCAAATTTAGATACGGTTACACATAGTCCGAAATGGGTTGAAATAATGAACCAATATATAAAGATTGAGAACATATTCAATCTTATAATGATTGAGGATAATCTTATAATAATTCAGCACATTTATCATCCTGATCAATCCTCAGAGTATCATTAGAAAATTAATCAATTGGAAGGAAAGATATTCTGGTAGCATTATATGTTGTATTCTGTGGTTACACTTAGTCCGAAATAAGTCTTGTAGTTGTTCACTTCACAAAATTTTCAGTCCTTAATTTATTCATTTATACAATAAGCACATTATCAAATTATTGGGAGAGGAAAAATAGGGTACCTTATGCTATTCCTCTCCCAAATTTAGATAACACATATTCTGAAATAGATTGTATTGTAGTTCTTCAAATCACAAAATTTTCAGTCCTCAAGTCGTATTTTCACAAAGTAGATTTTCAAATTTAGATGCTTCAAAACTAAACATAGAATAAATATTTCACATTATCATAACTAAAATAGGATTATTATTTTTTATTTATTCCTTATTCTATTTTACTGTGACGGATTGGAAGAATGATAGAAAAAATGAAATTATATAAGAGAATACCAGTTTATGATATAAATTCAATAACAAAACACAAGTTATTTCCTTCCAGTGCAATAGATGCTTATTTTATTGTCAGTGCTATGTACTGAACAGAGTATGTTGTCTTTCTTTTATTATCATATCTATATAGCTGTACAAAACGTGTATATTTCTATAACATCCTGATTCTATCCTAATCCGATGCGATGACAGACAGTCAGAGTAGCCAGCAGTAACAAATCAGGTATCTGCCTGAAGAATGGGCAGCTGTATCAATTCGACATTCCTCACTCTATTGTTGGCAGCCAACAATAAAAAACTGACAAAACGATCCGAACGTGAGAAATTTTCATGACAACGCGCTGCAGGATTGAATAACCTTTTTCTAATTTCTGTTTCAAGTCTTCGAAGGTCAATATTTAATGTTACACTGCAGCTGGAGCAGAACTATCCAATAAGGAAACAAGCTGCTGCATTTATGGTTGCAACCATGAGATGCATTTATATTGCAGTTCGGATGCACTTGCAGTTTTCAGTTTGCACTTCACTGGTTGATGCTACAATATGACGATTGCTTCGTTGAAGGTCAATTGCTTATTATAGAATCAACGATCAGTACCATGACAAATCGAGTGAACAATAACTTTCATTTTCTATCTACTGGAAGAATGACTGCGTTCTGAGGGAGAAAATGTCTATCATTCAGAGCAAGGGCGTGATCATTGTCGATTAAAAATGAAAAAAGGTTTGCAATCTATTTACATACGAATTTAACCATATTTTTCAAAATGGTTGAGATTGACTGAGCGTTCTATCATAGACTAAAACTAAATAAACCGAGATATTGACTGAACATAGATTAGATAAATTGTTAATATTATATAGTATTGACTATAATAGTCAATATAGTTAATCTATAGTTATTGACTGGACATGGATTAAATAAATCTTCAATATTATATAGTATAGTTAATCTTTAGTATATTTTGTATAGTAGCGCTCATCGAATTTCCATATAGCTGTTTACCCTGTTGTCAATATTTGCAGTAGCAGAAGTCTTCGGGGTGATTTACAGCATTTAATTTGAATTTTCGTTTAATAATTATTATTGATTAAATAAATAAACATACTATGATTTATGATTTTCGTCTATTCTTGTAAATTATCTGAATCTGAAATTCTATATAAACCAGCACTATTTTACAATCAATTTAAATAAGCTTAGATGTCAACTTTCTGAAAATAATTTGTTCCTGTGGGCATTCACAATAATGTACATATTTCTGCACTTGTCTGACATGCGGTAGGGATTTTTTCTTCTAGTGTAAATCTATTTATTTATCCTACTGAAGTTTTTTCATTTTTTCAATTTTGTTATAATATACTGAAAAAAATATTGTGCCCGGCTGTATTTAGAATGCAGAACTTTCAAAAACAATAATTTTATTCTGTAAAATAAAACATGATAATGGATCAGACTTGATATTTTTCCTACATTTGGAAAACAAGATTTTCCCTGGATGATTTTCCCTGCATAAGCTTTTACTTGTGTGTGGGAGTAATGAGATGGAATAACGATAACATGGGGGTTACAAGATAATTGTAACCTTTCGAGAGGATGTTCTTTTCATTACCTCATCTCATTAGTACAATTAATATCTTGCAATTATTATGTTGTAGTGGAGTGATCCGTGGTCTAGTCGATAGAGTGCTTGCATAGAGTAGCAGCATAGAGATCCCGACTGAGAGCCAAAAGTTTTAAAAAAAACAGATCACTCCCGTGTTATCGGATGGGCACGTTAAACTGTCGGTCCCGGCTGAAGTATGACAGTCGTAAGGCCCATTGACGGCTTAAATTATATATTCAGGCGGTGGGACCTTCCCGCAAGGGACTCCCCACCAACAAAAGCCATACGAATTTACTTTTATTATGTTGTAGCAACGGGAACAAAAACAGTCATAAATTTTATCCCTCTCTCATTTTATATCGGCTACTCATTTCAAAGCTATTCATCACCTCTTTTTTATTGATCCATTCATGAAATTATCACAGATATAGTGAGGTCCACGTTATAATGACAGTGTTTGGCAATGGTATTGCTATCCTTGTCTATCATTCAACAAAGCGGATAGCGCTATCTCTTTCTCTCTTTGCTCTGTTGCCAGATCGTCTTTCAACAATGTAAAATTAATTAACAAAATATTTCATCTTAATTATGAAATTATTTAAAAATATAATTTCTTGCTTAATAAAATATAATTTATCATTTTAAATTAGAATTAACAGTTAATATTACATCAATGAACCTGTATCAGCTACCGTCTATAGAAGGCATTGTTGAGACAGAGGATCGGCAACCTTGATCTATCTTTCTCTAATGCCATTATAAGGTGGACCTTGATATAGAAACTTTTGTACTGTATTATTACTCATCCCCTCATCGTCACCTGGGCTTGAAATACTTGAGGAAAGTTGCCTTAAATAAATAATAAAAATCAACCTTAATTTCTTCCCTTTGAATATACAGGTATAGTGTACTGATTGTATTATAATACATACAAAAAAAATTATTATTCATCACTTTCATTTTCATCCCACCTTGCCTTACATAAATAGATAAATAATAGAAATCTACCTCAATCTGTTTCCTTTGAATATACAGGTAAAGTGTACTGATTGTATTATAATACTAACAAAAAGTAAAAATAAATAATAATTCATGATTTTCAACTTTCATCCCACATCGACAGCTTTACCCTGAATTTTCAAAAAAACAAAAATTCAAGATTTTGATTAAAGTTATACCTAAAATAGTCATCGATAAGCTCTATCAACTGCCACAAGTCCCAAATCTGTAAAAATTTCTGGAGCTCCGCCCCATCTATGCAAAGTTTGATTCTAGATTCTCAGTTATCAGGCTTCAGATACAATTTAAACAAAAAAAGAATAGATTGAGCATGAGAATCTCTACAATTAATTGTTCAGTAACATTTTCACCTAAAATTAAAAATAAGCTCGAAATTCGAGAAAATGTGATTATCCAATTGCAAACTGTTGGCAACTGTTGATTCTATTAAATGATTCACTATGAAGAGATAGCAGACCTCGTGTGTCTCCAGCGTTATTGCCCTGTCACCAGCTGGCTCAAATTTTTGAATAGTAGACTTGAGATGCGTGGGAACACTAGCGTCAGGTGAACAATTTTCATAACGGCAAGGAAAGTTGTGTGAGTGTGCCACACCAGATTTTTATGCTTTTGTACTCCAGAGCGAAGCTCGGTCCCCGATATTGCTGTATAAATCATGATACACAAATTGCTGAACCCATGGCAGCAGTCATTAAGAACTGTTTTATGGCAGGAAGGTTTCCAGACTGTCTCAAGGCAGCTAGGTCAGTGCCAATTCAAAAGAAAGGGGAGACTGGTGATCCAGTGAACATCAGACCAATCTCCATGGTTTCTATATTTTCAAAGGTGATCAAGACGGAGATAAAGATGCAGATGACCAACTTTTTCGAGGGAAGTGGCCTACTGTCATCATCACAACATGCATTCAGAAACGGACGATCCACAAGTGCTCTCCTGGCATTGACAAGAAACATCCAGAGAAATTTTGAAAATGGTACATCCCTTGCCCTCAACAAGGCCTTCGATTGCGTCCCTAACAACATATTGATTGGCTGACTGGACTGACAGGTAACGTGAACTGATTGTATTATAATACATACAAAAAAAAATATTATTTATCACTTTCAACTTTCATCCCACCTTGCCTTACATAAATAAATAATAAAAATCTACCTCAATCTGTTTCCTTGGAATATACAGGTAAAGTGTACTGATAGTATAATAATACATATACAAAAAGTAAAAATTAATAATAATTCATGATTTTCAACTTTCATCCCACATCGACAGCTTTACCCAGAATTTTCAATAACACAAATTCCATTTCAGTACCGCACGAAGTAAGAGTCTTGTAGATTTGATTCGTGCACTTCTTGTTAAAACCTTTCATTCTTTCTTTTACAAAATCAATAGATTGTCTGTATACGGTGGTTACCAATAATTCAGCAACTAAAAAGAGGCAACAACTGGATGAAAATTCACGGTTGTCTAGTCATGACCACAGAGCACGAAACAAAAGGAGGTGGAATCAGCTGGTAACGGTACTGAATCTTGTTCTAGTTCGATTGCCAGAGATAGCCATCTTTTCGGAACAGCTTACAATTGAGGCGTTAGCTACAAGAAGGGCATATAGCTGAGATCTAAGTTTTTCAGGAACAGAGTTTAAAGTTTTAATAACTAATTTAAATGTAGAAGGGATTGAGATAAGGTAATTAACTCCTAAAACCAATAAGATTAATCACTTCTGTACAGAATTTGAGTATGAAAAATGTAATTAAGTTATAAGGGATTAAGTAATATAATAAAAAAAAAGAGATGTTATGTGCCCTTCTTACACCTAATGGCTATTCAGTCAAAGAAAGTGTGAATTGAATGAATTATTAAATCATTATTTAAGTTAGAATATAAACTTTATTGAATTAGATCTGTTGTCTAAAAGCTAATTTCCAATTTCAAAAATAAAAACATTTCTTCCAAATTTTTCATCCCATCTTTGGTGTCAATAGTCTTCATTCATTCATTCGCTGTCACAGTCTTGATAGTTGTCTTCATCACTCATTTCTTCCACATTTTCTTGAGGTATTTCTTCAGTAGTTGCAGTTCTCTCTTCAAAACGTATTCACTAAATAATAGTCTTATAAGGTAGTTAGCAAACTGGCAGTTGAAAGCCAAAAATTTTACAGAAATCAGCTGACATTCATTTACAAAAACACACATACCAACATGACGACACAAGATATCATTATGAAACTTTCAGGATATATGGAGAAAGCAATGGCGGATCGTTAAAAACGTTCTCCGTAATAAGGGCATATAGCTGTTTGTGCCCTTCTTGTAGCTACCGCCTCAATTACGCCTAATTTATATGGAACTCTTTACATCAGTAATGCAACAGGAACGAACTTGCAGAGTACCTTAATTAGTTTACCATCAGTATCAGAGTGAACAGACTAACCCCAAATCAAGAGATAGCTCAGATCCTTATAGAAGAGCTACAGTATATTATAAATTATTTCCTTAAGATTATCTTCAAGGGATAGTCTACTTCTAGACATATACTTACAATTCATTCAGAATTTTCCGGTAGGATTGAATTAGTAAGCTTATACTGAAGCTAATTACTCCCAAGAATATAAATTGCCAGACATTCAACCATAATATATTTCCTTCCAATTGATAAATTTTCTAATGATACTCTGAGGATTGATCAGGATGATAAATGTGCTGAATTATTATAAGATTGAATATTTTCTCAATCTTTATATATTGGTTCATTATTGATGAAAACAGATTTTTCTTAATGTCCTACCAATCAAAGAGATTGAAATAGTAATTTAAAAATCTACTTTGTGAAAATAATAATTATATGCTTAATTAATAAGAACTGAAAATTTTGTGAAGTGAACAACTACAAGACTTTACCTATTTCGGACGATGTGTAGCCTTATCTAAATTTGGGAGAGGAATAGCACAAGGTTACCTTATTTTTTTCTCCCTACCATTTTTAATGATGTACTTGTAAGAATCAAAAGTATCAAAAGAGGTTAACCTCCATTTTCGTTGAATAATGATACACTACGAACTGTATTTTAAACATTTTTTTAATTAATCTTTTCTAAGAGGAATCTTGTTTATAAGTAATTTTTCTGTAAAAAGTTCAAATCAAATGAAGTTTTATTGTTCGACAGAAGCTTCACTTCCCTCAAATTTTTCTTTCAAGATCGTTTATAGCTCATATTATTTGGACTTCAGATAGACCAAGGTCAATAGACTTAATACCTTTACTGCTCCTTCCAATAACACATAATACACTCCTAATCATACATACTCATACAGAGGCAGATAATCTAGGTAAATATCTTTACTCTATGCTCATACCCACATACTCGCTAGTATACACTACTCAATTATTCTATTCACATTATATCTTATATCTTTTTCTAAATGAGGTCCACATTTTAATGGCAGAGGAGAAAGATAGGAGAAAAACGTTGCCGATCCTCTGTCTTGTCAATGCCTTCTATAGACGATAGCTGATACAGGTTTGACGTAATATTAACTGTTAATTCTCGTTTATAATAATCAATTATATTCTATTAAGCAAGAAATTATATTTTTCAATAATTTCATAATGAATTTTCCTAATTAAGATGAAATATTTTGTTAATCAATTATTAATTCTACATTGTTAAAAGACGATCTGGCAACAAAGCAAAGCGAGAAAGAGATAACGCTATCCGCTTTGTTGGATAATAGACAAGGATAGCAATACCATTGCTAATCAAACACTGCCGTTATACGTGGACCTCAATATAGGTAAAATATCTTCACTTTATTGCTCATACCCACATACTCGCTTGTAAACACTACTCAATTTTATTCCATTCACATAAATCTACTTCTACCAACAGTTACTGACACCCACGATCAATATTTATGATTCATTCATAAATCCTAACTAGAACCCATGCAAAAAATTCACATTCAAGTCATCTTCATTTATCTTTAGTTCTTCACAACAAACCTGACCTTCAAACTGTGAATTTCTTTTTTTGAGATTACCAATTTACCTCACTGTACTTAATACATGCAGAGATGAACGAAATATATAGTTTTCGTTTCTCTATGATACATGATAATCGGCTCGCATCATTTTCAAATTTCACAAATACAGTACAGTACTAATGTTTACTGCAGTAGTAAAGACATGATTGTGGAGAGAGGGGAGGACGATTAATTGGGAAAAAAACAACCACTAAGATGTCGAAAGCACTAGGAAGAGGGAAAGACCTGGGAAGAAATGGAAAATTGTATCGCCCAAGATCTTGTAGAGAAGGGACTAAACAAAGATCTTATAGAGAAGGGACTAACACCAAACGAAGCCCATGACCGAGACTCTTGGAAGAGACTGACCCGACGAAACGAATCAGTGAGGAAAAACGCTGAGAAAAAGAGTACAGTACTAATATTTTGTTTGAAAAGGTTCTTATCAATGTCGGTCCAATAAATGCATTGAGTGATATAGTCCACATCGTTTCAATATAATTTCCATGAAAAGCCAAATTTCAAATATAGATGTTAAAAATTATCTCTCTATGAATAGAGCTCGAATAACAGGAACAGGCAAATTATGTGCAAAAAAGAATACTTATGTAGAAAGTGAATTTTAAGCGATAATAAATTGAAATTGACGTTCAAACTGTTCCGCTAATGAGTGTTTAACAGTTCAACATTGAAGTTCGCACCTCGCACGTCAACTAAACGACAGTAGAGCACAGTACTGTGCTGCCTGACAACATGACAACACTCTTTTGTACTCAGTTCTAGATTTAACGTAACGCACGGTTGTAAACTTTCACCAGTTACGGGAGAATGATTCATTCGGTTTCTCTCTCCCTCTCATATCTTTAAATTCAGTATTCTCTCTTCCTCTGATATCTTCTAATAGGCTGTCTGCACTACAAGTTCATTGAACGATCTTATTCGAGGATAATGTTGAGGCATCACGGTCAGTTAGCTACGTAAAAAAGAACGGCTGTAGAGATACCAGCAAAACCGTACATCATATCTCACATTATCATTCTCGTTGTTTTTGTAAGCCTAACAACGTGTAAGCTGCAGTGATAAATAATCTAAAAAATATCAAGATTTATGTGAAACGGTATTTACTTGATAAATTTAATTAACACTTGAACGATTGAAAAATAAAACACAAAACCCATAACCATTATTATTTATATTCAATTATATTTCAAATCTTAGCCACTGCTCGTGGTATTGCAACTCGAAACTCATATAATTATATCAACAGCTATTGAACAAATTGAATATGTTCTAGGTTGGGTACTCAGGACTGAGGAGAATCAATCAGATTAATTGCTAATTAAAGACGTATGAGGTCATACTGACCTCATACGTCTTTAATTAGCAATTAATCACGATTAATATTTCATAGAATGTTATATTCAATTGAGCCACAAAATTTTGATATTTTGAAATTAGATTATTAGAGGTTCAATCCAATAAATTGGATGACAAATTACAGTTGAATCGAAATTTATTTTTCTTTCTGTCATGCTTATTTATACAGACCAGTGGTTCCCAATAAAAGTGGTCCATTACAAAGCTCTGGAAGTGGTCCGCGAGGAGCCCGAGAGAAGAAAAATCTATGTTTTAAGCTTTATTAGTGTTTTTAAAATTATCAATATAAATAATACATCATTTTAAAGAGAATTTAATGCTACAATCCTACGATAAGCATTAATTTTTACGATGCATTGTTGGAGAGTTATGAGCCCTGAAAGAGCAAAAAATAGAAAAAAAACCTGTTATTTTAACAAATACACACTTTCAAAAGCGGATATCTCGGGAACTGTTGGGAATATTACAAATTTCCACTGAACGGAAAGTGTAGAGAATTTATCAAACTTCATTTTTGAATATTTAGTTAAGTCGGTTGAACGTATTGTTCTCAAGATATGAGCGTGGAAGCAAAAAGCTGAAAAATGCAACTTTTAAACCACCCTCATCCCCTTAGCACATGAGTTATGAATGGGGACTTTTGATATGTTCTCCTCCTGACTAGTCTCAAAAAAGCTGCAAAGTCAAATATTGTGTATTAAATATTCCCTCCAAATTCCTTAGTCAATTGGTCTATTGTAGAAAAACAGGAGATTTCACACTCAATACTAAAGCTGCTGCAACAGTTGTAGGGAAATGCGAAATAGTGTGAAATTATACATCAAATTGAAGAGAATTTAATGCTCTATAAGCTCATAATCAGCATGGATTTTTCCGATTTTTAAAAAGTTATGAGCAAAAATATAAAAAAATTTGAGGCAAACGTATTTTTTTCAAAAATGATACACCTTCAAGAGCGGATATTTCGAAAACTAGAGAAGATATAGAAAAAGTTGTGAGATGGATATTGTAGGAAATTATGAAAGCTTCAATTTTGTATATAACAGTTATATCCGTAAGATAATTTACCTAGTGTTCGAGTTATATGCGAGAAACCAAAAATGGTAACAGTCCTATAAACCACCATCACCCCATTAGGGGTGCATGGGGACTTTTGATAATATGTTTAACTCCTTACTACCCTAAACAGAACTGCGCGGTCAAAAATTGTCTTCCAAACTTTTCCCTCTATAGGTAGGCTACCCTCTTTTGAGCATTCTTTGCCTGGACTAAATAAATCTATTTTTGTATAATATATTTTTCCAATTTATTTCTCTCTTTTAAATTTGATAGAATACGTACTGTAATACTTCAGCATAGAACTGAACTATAATAATTCAATCCATTTGCGTTTTCCAATTTCTCTGACCTTTGCCGAGCACAGGTTAAACCAGCTAGTCATAAAATAGAGAAATGTTTTCTCCATGGTTACCTATATAATATTTTGATCTGAGTCTTATCTCAAATAAAAATGTTCCCCACATGAAATATGCACACCATACCATAATTCAACACCAAAATTTCATTTTTATTTTACTCGAATCATGCAAATTTCTTCCAATTGGTACTTAATTACTCTTATTAGAATAATAAATGGTTCATCATATTCTAAAATATTAAAAGAAACTCACCTTGGCAGTGAAAATCCCTCGAACCGTTATTCCAACCATGGGGGCGAATCGTATCTCAACACCTTTCTCAATGATGAGTTCGGAAGACCTGTCAACAATGATATCCTCCCGTACAAGAAACGGGCTGGAAGTCCTTTCAAGTTTCATCAGCTGGTTGGAGATCAGTCCCCCTGGCACCTCCGTGGGGGACCTTTCGAATTGCGGAGTAGTCGACGACTGCTGATACCATGTGGTATCACAAGAACAAACTTGAACACATAAAAAAATAACATAAACCGTTTCATGTAACGTCCTCCAACGTCTCTCCAATGTTTTGTTTCGTTTGGTTGCTGCCATTGTTTATGTAAGGCTACAGCACCTGTACTAAAAACTTGTTACAGGTGAATTTATCACGGTTAAAATAATTGTAAATTAGAATTGCATACAGGTTGCTGGTTATCCCATAGTTGGAGGAAATATATTGCTTGAGATGGGCGTTACCACTACACGCTCCACCATTTACCTGTAGCAAACAAGCACTCTCATTGTCTACTTTTACGGAAAGATAATCACTGTCAAAGGTAACATGGTGCGAAACAACGGATCGTAGAGAATATTGTGTTGTTGTAGAACATTGCAAACACTGTACACGTGATTGTTGTCTGAACGTAAACAATAATATCGAACGAACGAAATTTCAAACTCACAGCGAAACAATAAACGCACTACACTCAACCGACGTTGCCAAATGAACTGCCAAACACCAAACCAACGGACGAAGAACGGAGACTAGTTTCCAGTTTGACAATCGGTTGAAACTCTTGCTTCTGCGTTCCCCCACTATCCACCGTCATATATGGCTGCTGTCTATAGCTATAGTGAGATAAGCCGCCTCCCACCACCTCACTTCATGACCAACCAACAAGTCACGTGGGCAAACGTCACAAGGTACTCCAGGTAGTTGCACCTGCATTCCATCAACAGTACCATAGAAACAAGTTTGATACAGTGGAGGCGACACTGTCCAGTATATTTAGTTATGGCGCTAATTTTTAAAAACGTAGTAACGTTAGCTGTAGGCTACTGTATGTTGCAAAGAATTATATTTCTCTATGCCTCTTTTTGCCTCTTAAGTTGCGTTTACACCAATAGTTATTGACAAAACTTTTATTTTTCCGTCCTTATAGATTCTATAGGATTGAACGGAGCTTGACAAGCACATATTATGTTCATCATGAGTATGATAAGTTCAATCTAATAGAATCTATAAGGATTAATCTATAAGGATTAATCTATAAGAACGCAGCTTAAGGATTCATTTGTCTTGAGTTATCAAATCTTGATAAACCGGTATCAATTATTTTTATTGTTGATAAATGCATAAATCATCAACACTATAAAATCCCCATAGCCTCCTTATAAATATTAGCCTTTTTCCTCATGGAAATAGTCTTGGACTGAATTATGCTATTTTTCCAACAGTCGTATAGTGAGGTCCACGTTAAAATGACAGTATTTGATAAACTTTGATTTTGCTATTCGACAAAGCAGTTAGTACTATCCTTTTGTAGCTCCACAACAAAGCCAAATCTGTTTTTGACGATGTAGAGATATAATTAATTTTAAGGCAGATAATAGGCAACACTGTTCTTCCATCTCTATCCACTGCCATTATAACGTGGACCTCACTATATCAACTAATCCCTTATCAAGTAATTTGATAAGGAAAAAGGAATGATGATGCTAGAGCTATAGAGATAAGTTTACATGAATCATGAGTCATTATCTAATGAATTTGCTAGCTACTGCCTTATTTTAGTTGGTACCGTATACTCTGGCCTGGTTGCACAAAAGCCGGTTAAATTTTAACCAAGATTAATTTCACGAGAGCCAATCAGAAAAAGGCTTTTTTGAAAATACGACTTCTCTGTTTGGTTCTCGTAGAATTATTAATCACGGTAAAAATTTAACCGGTTTTTGTGCAACCGGCACTCTGTCAATGAAAACCTTTTCTTACTTATATTTCAATTTTTACAAAATAAAAATTAATAATAAGGTTACTAATCATGGGTCTTGAGGACTAAGGTTATTTTTTGTAGCTTTAAATTAATATTGAAATGAATTGTTGTCTTTATTTCAACCCTATAGGATGGCGAAGTTATAGTTTGTGTAAAACAAGTTGAGACTTGGCCCTCCATCCGAAGAAATTACAGGGTTGCCAAATCGTGTAAAATTGCAACTTTCTCAAATTTCCAATTCAACGTCAGAATTGGATGTATAATATCATCCCCGATATCCCAGTAGTGCTAAACAAGTTTCAGGGTTGAAGGATTAAAAGGAAATTTAACTTTTATGATAAAATTGGAAACATCGCGAAGATTTGTTTTTCTTTTGAATATCACTTCTCTCAGAATCATGTAGCTTCGTGATAAGTAATAATTTTATATCAAATGAACGGGGAGACTGTCTCCTTTCTATTGGTGTCTGGATCATTTTTATCCGACCCACAGATATTTTTTAATTAATAACTATGTTCGTCAATGTCGAGACATTTCGAGCAGAAAACATGAAATTTTCGACATGCTGGAAACTTTTTTGTTTCGAAAGATAAGTGGGTGGTGAAAGCGAGAAAGTTTCTCAGAAATAATTGAAATTATTTCTTCAATTGTTTTTCCAAGGATGAATTATCCTTTTCATGTCCTTCAGCGAGTTTTCCCAGGGAAGAGACCTAGTGCAATCGAATTTTTATATCATAAACCTACTATGTTCCAAATTTCGTGAAAATCGTTAGAGCCGTTTTCGAGATCCGTTGAACATAAATAACCAGATATAAATATAAATACCCAGATATAAAAATACAGAAATTGCTCGCTTAATATAATAGGATTTTTATATCTGCTTATTTATGTTCCAACGGATCTCGAAAGCGGTTCTAACGATTTTCACGAAATTTGGAACATAGTAGGTTCATGATATAAAAATGCGATTGCACTAGGTCTCATCCTTGGGAAAACTCGCTGAACGACATTCAAAGGATAATTCATCCTTGGCTGAAACAGCTGATACTTTTGTCGTCTGTGGATAGTAAAAAGTGAGCGAGTGATTCTGTGGAAAATCAAAATATCGCATCCCCGAAATTCATAAGCTGACGTATAGCCAGCTGTAAAATATAAACACGATCATTTGAGATAATTTATGGCTTACTCTATCTATAGTAGGCTATCAATGGTTCTGTTTATCAATAAATAAGAATAACCAGCGAAGCTCGGTATTTATGACAGAAGATGTCCTCAATTAAATTTTATAGAATTGTTTGAACAGTCAATCTTATTTTGTCTTATAAAGACATCTGTCTTCTATCATCCACCAAATTTTTATAGAATAACATTTTATTTTGAAAATCAAGGATATTTATCTATTATTAGCAGCATTATTAACTAGCAGATCATCAATTTTCGTGGAAAGTGAAATAGATGAGTATCAAAGATATTCACTCTTAGGGCTGAAATGATATTGAAGCACAATAGAATATACTAAGTACATACCTTTTATTTTAGGTAGGTACTACCTACCAAAGAGAAACAATAGCGCTTATGCTATCGTTTCTCTATGGTACTACTTTTTTATTTTATCACAGCACTTGCGATAAAATAAAAGGGTAGGCACTTTAAGATATAATATTAATAAAAACAATTTAAGAACATTTGTTGAAATGTTTTAAATAAAAAGGCTACTTTATGTTTTTATTAATTTTAATGAAGTAGCCCATATAAGTGAAGTGATTTTAAGATATAATATATATTCTATTTCTCTTCAATGAAAGCTATATTATGTGATCTTTTTAAAATGAATTCAAGATCCAATCGTTAGAGTATTCTAAAAGGTACCAAGAATACATTGTATTCTAGGTTAATTGGAGTATTTCATATTCAATTAATGGTTATTTTCTCAATTCTCATCGGGTAGTACCAGAGACAACTGGTACAACTTACGACGCTATCTTTTCTCTATGATAGTACTTACTGTATTCAACATTCAAATAATATTTATTTGGATATTATCCAATACTAGATTTCCTTCAAGAAAATTTACTTTGTGGATGCTCCCGTCATCTAGAGGCTATGTTTATCACTAGCAGTCTTAGTTTGCAGTAAATGCTGGTAGATGTCGGAAGCTGTAAGAAGGACAGAGTAAGGAACAATATTTCTTTCCTTATTTTGTGATAAATCTAAAAAGCCAACATCTACCTATGTCGAAAGCATAGATTGCTATTCATTATAGAGAGTGCCGGTTAAATCGACATCGTGATTAATTTCACGATAACCAATTAGAGAAGCCTTCTCCGGCTGCACAAAAGCCGGTTAAATTTTAATCGTGATTAATTTCCTTAGATGAAAAAGGCTTCTCTGATTGGTTATCTCTTTCTTCTAAGGAAATTAATCAATATTAAAATTTAACCGGCTTTTGTGCAGCTGGAGAAGGCTTCTCTGATTAGTTCTCGTGAAATTAAACATGCTTTTGTGCAACCGGGCCAGAGTGAATGTTTAGTGTTTTTTTGTGTGTAGTTGAGAAGTTTATATTGTGGTAATTATTCATATTAAATGAAAAAGACTAAGAAATTGTCAAAAAACACAGATTTATTGATACTTGTAAATTTCCAAGTCTTTTTGACAATTTCTTAGTCTTTATCATTTAATATGATTAATTACCACAATATCACTTCTCAACTACACACAAAAAAAACTAAACATTTTTTGTTTTTTTTTTTGGCAGTCTTTTTGACAATTTCTTAGTCTTTATCATTTAATAAGAATGTTTAGTCCTGTTTTAATATCATCAACAAAACGGAAATACAGCTGTCATAGCAAATGCCCTGAAATGAAGTAGATTAAAAATAGCTCAAAACTCCAGGACTTGGCCAGCCAGCAGGTCACATGATATTCTATCTTTTACACCACCAGCTAGTGAAGCCAAGTGATCTGAGGCTTCGCAACTTCAGACTATTTTCTGTGGTTTCGAATCCCACCCACATCATACTACTACCTAAAATCAAGGAAAGATCTACTCCGTGCTTTTAACCATACACAATCAGAAGCTAATCTGGACACAAAAAAAAAACTGCTGCACAATATATAGGCTAATTATATTATTTTTTATAATTTTCTGCATAATTCACTCTGTACACAATAGATTTACACAATGTCCTATGAAAGGTGTAACAGCCGAAGACCATAGATTCTACATGGAATTTGCAACAAAAATTGTTAGTCAATATCTACTTACAAGGATATGGCTGGAAAGAGGGAGAAATTTTCAATAAGATTCACATAATTACTTTCCTTGCCCTATTACCATAGGTAAGGAAAGTACCTATTGCTTTCCGAAAAAAAATTAAGGTACCACAATTTCTAAATTTCTATACGTTACAAGGTCCCTGAGTCCAAAAAACTGGTTTTTGGGTATTGGTCTGTATTGTGTGTGTGTGTGTGTATGAGTGTATGTGCGTCTGTGTAAACGATATCTCATATCCCAATTAACGGAATGACTTGAAATTTGGAACTTAAGGTCCTTCCACTATAAGGATCCGACACGAACAATTCGATCAAATGCAATTCAAAATGGCGGCTAAAATGGCGAGAATGTTGTCAAAAACAGGGTTTTTCGTGATTTTCTCGGAAACGGCTCCAACGATTTTGATCAAATTCATACCTTAAATAGTCATCAATAAGCTCTATCAACTGCCACAAGTCCCATATCTGTAAAAATTTCAGGAGCTTCGCCCCATCAATGCAGATAGATTCCCAATTATCAAGCTTCAGATACAATTGAAACAAAAAAAAATCAAGTGGAGTAGATTGAGCATGAAAATCTCTACAATTAATGTTCAGTAACATTTTCACCTAAAATTGAAAATAAGCTTTAAATTCGAGAAAATGTGATTATTCAATTGCAAATTATTGTTGATTCTATTAAATCATTCACTATGAAGAGATAGCAGACCTCATGTGTGTCTCCAGCGTTATTGCCCTGTCACCAGCTGGCTCAAATCTTTGAATAGTAGACTTGAGATGCGCGGAAACACTAGCGTCAGGTGATGAATTTTCATAACGGCAAGGAAGTTTTGTGAGTGCGCCACACCAGATTTTTATTTGTTAGTTTGTTTGACGTTTTTGAAAATTCTTATGAGCGTTTAAACTGTTAACTTTGAACTCGATGAATGACCACTTTCAAATTGAGAGCTCATAAAAAGTTAAAAAATGACAAAGGAACCTATTCCTCTTTACTATTCACTACTCTATCTCATTATTTCTGTCAGAATTATATCTGTTCAAACAATTATTATGCCAATTAGAGGCCATAAAATTGATCACACAAAACTAAACTTCATTAGAAGCCCTAGAATATTCCTCGTTTGACTTACAGTTGGAAATAATCATTGTTTTCATAGGGAGTACGGTACATCAAAATACAGCGAATATTTTACCAGAATTATTTATTTTTCATCAACATAAACAAATACTAGATTAGATAGAATAATCTTTAATTATAACATTTTTGTGTAAATACACACAGTTGATCATTTACGCCACAAATTACTTTTATAAATGCTTCACATGTTTCCTTTCCATTTTTAAGATAAGTAGGCATTATCAAATCCTTTCAAATTGTATAAAAATTGAAATTTTTTGAAAATTATACTTACTAGAAAGTATGTAATAACTATTTGAAGAAGATTTATTAGTTAGTTCTGTCAAATACTTACAAAATGTTTTCCATAATCTAAAATACATTTATGGATAAAAATCGAAACATACCTATTATAATACAGAATCATATAATAAGATGACTATAATGTTCTTGGAGCACATTGCTTGTCTAAAATACACATTGGTTGATGAGGAATGAGAATAAATAACAAATAAGGGTAATAAATTAGAAACATGAAGAGTAAAAACTCAGCAGGTGGATGAAAGTTGTCTACAATATGGAGGAAGTTGAAGTCCGGATTGGATTCCAAAGTTGGAATTAACCCACAGAATCAATCTTGAGGTCATAGTTCGTAATCTAGCTCTCCAAGAGGAATGTTCAAACTCTAAGCCATCATCAATCGAAATGCAATCCCGAGTAAACAATAATCCACGTTACCTGCAACACAATTAAATAATATATTAAATTATCACACATTGGAAATATTGTCACGATACACATATAGATGTTAGGCCTAATATAGTGAGGTCCACGTTATAATGGAATGTTTGATTGGCAATGGTATTGCTATCCTTGTCCAAATTGTTCGACAATGCGGATAGCGCTATCTCTTTCTCGCTTTGCTCTGTTGCCAGATTGTCTTTTAACAATGTAGAATTAAAAAGTAAATTCGTATGGCTTTTGTTGGTGGGGAGTCCCTTGCGGGAAGGTCCCACCGCCTGAATATATAATTTAAGCCATCAATGGGCCTTACGACTGTCATACTTCAGCCGGGACTGACAGTTTAACGTAACGTGCCCATCCGATAACACGGGAGTGATCTGTTTAAAAAACTTTTGGCTCTCAGTGGGGTTTGAACGCGGGATCTCTATGTTGCTACGCAAGCACTCTATCCACCAGACCACGGATCACTCCAATGTAGAATTAATAATTGATTAACAAAATATTTCTAGTCCAGTCACTATATACATTAGTGTATGCAATTTATATTGTAGTTCTGATTTTTTAATACCGACAGTGTCGACGGTATATTATTTGGGTACATAAGAGAAGTCCAGAACCAATTTCTTCATGCAAAATTCCCTTGTGCTAGATACAGAGTGGCCCAAAAACCTCGTATTTTCGGCTCATTTTCCAGTTTTCAGATCTTTCTACCAAATCTCGTAATCGGACAGAATAAGAATAAGAATAAGAATAAGAATGATTTTTATTCCTTTAGTGCATACAAACAATGCTATCGGAAACGTCAAAATATACATTATACATACATCATAATAAAATAACAGAATAATAGAATAAAAGTTGTCAATAAAACAATAATATCAAGGATAAAATAATCCAACGTACATAATGCATCATTTAAATATAAACACATAAAAATATAAAATACTACAGAGTACTATCACGTATGGTTTCCAAAAAATGATTCTCTACTGGCAGCTGTAGGAAATCAGAAAGCGAGTATAGTGGGAACTGTAAGAGAAGGTTTTCAAGTTTTTGTCGGAATACTGTTAAAGGCAAGTTTCTGGCTGAGTCTGGCAGAATATTAAAAAGTTTCAAGGATACATGATTAGGACTAGTTAATACTTTTTTCAGTCTTGTGTAAGGTACATCTATTTTTGTCTTATTTCGTGTATTATGGCTGTGGATGTCAACTCTGCATCTATATGATCCTATATCCTTCTTTACTTGAAGTAGGAGTTTGAAAGCTACCATACTGTAAACTGTCATTACTTTTTCCTTTATAAATAATGGCCTGCAATGCTCCAAATACGCTGCACCTGATATAATTCTTATAGCCTTTTTCTGTAGTAAGACACTCTTTGCACATCCGGGGCACAACCCCACAAGACCACCCGTACATAAAGACACTCTGAAAAAAGTGAAATAGCACATTCTTAAATAGTGTGCGGGTACACAATCCTGAGCCTTCGAAGAAGGTATATAACCCTACTAAGTTGGAGCAGACACTTCTATATGAGGTATCCATGTGAGTTTATAATCTAGTGTAATGCCAAGAAGCTTAGCACTTTTTGCACTCTGACTGATCTGTCTCAAACCAAGCACTAGCTTCTGGGTCTTGGTTGTATTCAAGAATAGACGGTTTGCCCTAAACCAGGCTTCTGCCTCGCCCTGACATCTGGACATCTTTTGTTCAAGAGCACTGAGATCCACATCAGAAGTAACTAATGATGAATCATCAGCATAGCATACCACCTTGGATCGAATGCTAAACCCAATATCGTTCATCATGACCAGAAAAAGTAGAGGCCCAAGAATGGACCCCTGAGGAACGCCATGTGGTACAGCAATTGGCTTCGAAAACTCTGAGTTAACACATACTGTCTGGATACGACCCTGTAAATAAGATTCTAATAATTTAAGAGCATTGTTTTGGATACCAAGAAATTCTAATTTACTTAATAAAATATTGTGATCCACCACATCAAATCCTTTAGTCAAATCGAAAAGAACCAATCCTGTGTGCTTCTTTTCATTAAAACCATTCTCAATGTCAGCCACGATGGTACTAACAGCATCAATAGTTGACCTACCTTTCCTAAATCCGTACTGAGTTTCACTGAACAACTATTTGAAGAAGATTTATTAGTTAGTTCTGTCAAATACTTACAAAATGTTTTCCATAATCTAAAATACATTTATGGATAAAAATCGAAACATACCTATTATAATACAGAATCATATAATAAGATGACTATAATGTTCTTGGAGCACATTGCTTGTCTAAAATACACATTGGTTGATGAGGAATGAGAATAAATAACAAATAAGGGTAATAAATTAGAAACATGAAGAGTAAAAACTCAGCAGGTGGATGAAAGTTGTCTACAATATGGAGGAAGTTGAAGTCCGGATTGGATTCCAAAGTTGGAATTAACCCACAGATTCAATCTTGAGGTCATAGTTCGAAATCTAGCTCTCCAAGAGGAATGTTCAAACTCTAAGCCATCATCAATCGAAATGCAATCCCGAGTAAACAATAATCCACGTTACCTGCAACACAATTATATAATATATTAAATTAATCACACATTGGAAATATTGTCATGATACACATATAGATGTTGGGCCTAATATAGTGAGGTCCACGTTATAATGGAATGTTTGGCAATGGTATTGCCATCCTTGTCCAAATTGTTCGACAATGCGGATAGCGCTATCTCTTTCTCGCTTTGCTCTGTTGCCAGATTGTCTTTTAACAGATTGTCTTTTGTAGAATTGAATAACAATTGATTAACAAAATATTTCTAGCCCAGTCACTATATACATTAGGGTATGCAATTTATATTGTAGTTCTGATTTTTTAATACCGACAGTGTCGACGGTATATTATTTGGGTACATAAGAGAAGTCCAGAACCAATTTCTTCATGCAAAATATATTTCCTTGTGCTAGATACAGGGTGGCCCAAAAACCTCGTATTTTCGGCTCATTTTCCAGTTTTCAGCTCTTTCTGCCAAATCTCGTAATCGGACAGAAAATATTGACTGGACTATTCATCTTAATTATGAAAAGTATAATTTCTTGCTTTATAAAATATAATTGATTATTTTAAACGAGAATGAACACTTAATATTACATCAATAACCCTGTATTAGCTACCGTCTATAGAAGGTATTACAAGACAGAGGATCGGCAACGTTTTTCTCCTATATATATATTTCTCCACTGCCATTATAACGTGGACCTCACTATAGTCGTTATGTAATATCAGAGGCCCTGAAGACTGTGACCTGAAAACTCTGACACCAGACCTGAGCCAGCCAGGTCACAAATTTATTACGTATTAATAAAATTCTGGTATCAATATTTCGAATATTAGAAACTTATGTTGAAAAATATCAATAATTATTGGAAAAGGTTTACTGTTAGCTGAGTTTTAATTTCATCCACGCAAGATCTCAAGATCAGTTTTCATAGAAGACTAGTAACAACCAAAAAATAAAAAATTCTTAATTGTCTAATATAATAATACATTATACTGGATCCTATTATTCACCCTAAACATAAATTTCCAATTATCAGGCTTCGGATACAATTTAGATGAAAAATTTAAGTGGAAAAGATTAGCATGAAAAGCTCTACAATTGATGTCCAGTAGCATTTTCACCTAAAATTGAAAATAAGCTCGAAATTCGAGAAAATGTGAATATTCAGATTCAAACTTAATGATTCTATTAAATCATTCAATGTAAGAGATAGCAGGATCAATTTTAAATTTATATTTCCGAAAACTAGACTCTCACGCTGGAGACACACGAGGCGGTTTTTGGGAATTCAATGGAAATTTTCATAACGAAAATAAAAGTTGTGTGAGTGCGCCACACCAGATTTTTACAATTATTGTTAATAAAATTGGAATAACATACAAGAAAACCAGCGAATGACGTCATGAATCCTTCTTTTGTCAACTCCCAAGCTCCACCATATTCCTCTTCATCAACAGTTTGGAAAGTGGAGAAATACACGTAGATGACTCCAGCATTAACAAGGACAAATCTGAAACAATAACCAGCAACATTGAAGAAGATTATGTTGAATAGGAATTAATAAAAACAATATAAAAACATGTAGTGCCCTTTTTATTTAAAACATTGAAATATTTTAAAGTGAAGAAACTATTTTAAAGTTTTTAATAAAAAGGGTACTACATGTTTTTACATTGTTTTTATTAATTTTAAGTTAAGTTAGGTTAGGTTAGGTTAGGTTAGGCCCTTTCAAGTGAAGCGTTTTTGTTGATTAGGAAGTACACATACTTTATTGCTTAGTTATTAATAAGAATTAAAACCTCCACTTGGTCGAATGAGACCCGTAGTGGAATAATAAATTTAAGATTATACACCACGCTTTTGGAAATTTTCACTAGTGATATTTTTAAAAAGTCTTTCAATTTGCTCTTCCTCAGCATATTGCTTTCCGCTCTATAGTGAGGTCTACGTTATAATGACAGTATTTGATTGACATTGGTGTAGCCATCCTTGTCTATCGTTCGTCAAAGCAGATAGCGCTATCCTTTTCTAGCTCCGCGATGTTGCCAGATTGTGTGTTGTGAATCTCCATTCATTGCCACTATCAATTATTCAAACTTTGAAGATGATGGTTTCTCAATCTATTCCGAGCTGCGATGTATTAACACACTTTTTTGATGTATTTTACATGTTGAAAATGAACGCTTGCCGTTCGAAAGTACTCCAGTCAGTAGGTAAACAAATTTTCTTATTTACTTCAAATAATTATTTATTCTTTATTGATTTATACAATAAGTACATCATCAAAATGATAGGGAGAGAAAAAATGAGGTAAGGTGATATTCCTCTCCCAAATTTAGATAAGATTAAGTGGTAAAGATTGAGCATGAAAAGCTCTACAATTAATGTCCAGTAACATTTTCACCTAAAATTGAAAATAAGCTCGGAATTATCTTTTCCACTGAACGTCGTGTAAGGGAGATAAAAAATAAGGTAACCTTGTGCTATTCCTCTCCCAAATTTAGATAAGATTACACATAGTCTTTAATAAAGTCTTTAATCCAATAATTGACAGCACGTCGTGTAAAATACATAAAAAAGTGTGTTAAACTTTGAATTAAAAAAAAACTTACGTTTCAGCAGTGCCGACGTTTCAACCTGTTCTTGGTCATCTTCAGACTAGGGTAACAGATTACCACCAATTCCTCTACCAAAAATCCATACCATCAATAGCCATACATACTTACTTCCGATGTCTTCACCACGGTCTTAGGATCGGGGAATTGTCATGAATTGGGGATCTCTTGAATTGAAACAAGAATCTGGCCCTCAGTCTGAACATAGCCAAAAACAGGTCTTAACGTCGTGACTACTAAAAAGTAGTGTTTTCGTTTCAAAAGTGTATTTAATTCACAAGATTATTGTCAAAATTCTCAAAATGCATGTGAGATCCGCAGTTTGAATTCACCGTCATTCTATTCTCGTACAGCAATACATCACAACTGAAAATTGAGTCATTTTCAATATTATCATCGAGAAAAAATTATTTGGAAACCTGCTTTGACTAGTAAATGTTGAATTACGAATCAAAATGTTGAATTAGATCACTAATTTATAGACAATAATCATAGTGTTTTATTATGGATAAATATCACCATAGCCTGGTTTTCACTAGTAGAGTTAGTGGTCGAGTAACTGGCATACTAACTCTACCAAGCTAAACTCTACTCTACTTACTTGGTCGAGTAACTGTTTTCACTATAACTAAGAATAGTAGATTAAGTGTGTTGTCCAGTGAACGGAACTAACTAACCTTAAAATGTCAATACTTTTCAATAAATTAACACTTAAAAACTCATCAACTCTTTAATAAATAATACTTTTTATTTTATTAAGAACATTTATCATTACTTCGCTTAATATTATCACATAATCTTGTTAAATTTATTGTACTGTATACTTCTAATTTTTTTTCCTTTTGTTAAGTTTATTATTTTGTGATTGTAGTAGATATATCTGTAAAATTATTTGTCAAATAAATTTTAATTTTAATTTCAATTTTTAATACTTCTTAAACTTGATAGTCTACGGCACTACTCCACTGTACTACCTTGAGACATAGTTCTTTAGCATAGTAGTGGTAGAGTTGAGTGAGAAGCGGTGGAGGGGAAGTAGGCCTACTATGCCACGGTGCTATGCCACTCTACTCTACTAAAAACTAGTACTCTACCATGACTCTACTCTACCACAAGATAGTTAGTACCTGCCCAGGGAACTCTACCACTAACTCTACTAATGAAAACCAGGCTTTAAGGCCGATGTTACAGATGTTACAAAGTCTTTAAGGCCGATGTTAAGGACATCAGGTTTGGTACAAAGAACATTAACGAGTATAAAACAAGCTGGGACACGAGAGACACAACTAATGGTGTCCGAGCTGATATCCCGAGTGCGACACCAGCCGGTGTCCTAGTGGTGTCCGGACATCAAATGTTTTTTTTTCATATTCAAACCCAATTTAATTTTTCAATAAATATGAATAGTTTATGGTACATTATAGGACATTCGCCATCATAGGAGAGAAAATACTTACAATAATAGTGCGAGGTAACCTTTCAAAGGTATTAGACCCCAAAGCACTCCTACAATTATTCCCAGAGCTTGCCGTATCCAGTAAATAACATCAAGGAACTCTTCCTGAAACATTGAAAAAGTTACGAATTACAACATCAACTTGAAATAGATCTATAAATAAATAAAAACAATATAAAGTACCCTTTACTTGTACTTGTAGTACCCTTTTATTAAAAACTTTAAAATATTTCAACGACTAGTTTCGATCATTGATCATTTTCAGTTTTTAATAAAAGGGTAGGTACTACAAGTTTTTATATATTTTTTTTATTAATTTGAATAAAGTAGCACATATAAGTGAAGTGATTTTATCTATAAATAAATTTAAAAATTTAGGTCCAACTTTCACAATAACAAATATGTTATGTTTAGGTAGACTATCAACTGAGTTTCAATTTGTTTACTGTAAATAAACTCAAAACTTATTGCAGATTATAGAATACATTCAGACTTTAAAAATAAAAACTTGGTCAATATTAAAGAATATGTAAAGCCTGCATCCAGCAAAGTTATAATTTGCTACTGAAATGTAATTCATAAGGATAACAATACAATGTCAGATAATTTTGATGTCGGTGTAAGTGTCCACAAATGCCATAAAAAATTGGTCAATACTAAAGAATAGGTAAAGCCTGCATTCAGAAAAGTTATAATTTGCTGCTGAAATGTTAATTCATAAGGATAATAAAACAATTTCAGATAATATTGATGTCGGTGTTAGTGTCCACAAATGCCATAAGTTTAACGTTTTGGCACTAACTTATATTATGAAAATGTATAATTAAGCAAAAACAAAGAAAAATGGTTGATGTAACTTCTCGATACCCTTGTAGTACATTTCTTTATATAATTACTTAAAACTTATTCTTAAATTCATAGGAGAAACAAAATGATATTCAACTTATAAGAATCAAAGAGCCGTGCTGTATAAATCATGATACACTAATAGCTGAACCGATGGAGCAGTCATTAACATCTGTTTTATGGCAGGAAGGTTTCTAGACTATCCTGAGAAGCCTCCTGAGTCTCAAGCGACTTCTAATGCGGTGTTTGGCAGCCATGTGCAGTATGGAGTTCTTATCTGGGGACATTCTCTGCATGCCAATGACATCCTGCTTCTTCAAAAAAGGCACTGTGGATCCTCACATACAGTGACTTCATTGCCCATTTTCAACCCATCTTCAGACGCCTGAAAGTGCACACCATCTTCGGGCTGTACATACTGGCCTCTCTTACCGTAGTAAAGATAAACAGGGCTAACATGATGAGTAGGTGTCAGGTGCATTAATAAGGTACCCGCGGAAGGCTACAGTTGGAGATTCCACGCTGTAGGTTGTCAAAAGTGAAGGACTCTTTCCCAGTGTTGGCACTCAAAATGTTCAACCTGCTGCCTGCAACCTATTGATGTGTTCAAGAAGAGGCTGTCAAGGTGGCTGATTGAGAGACGCTATTATAATGTCAGTGATTTCAATGGGGATAGCTTTGAGAGACTGTGATGCCAAGCCATCTTGATTCTCAAGTTTAAAGTTATTTATTTCTTTTGACGCGATCTATCCGGGAACACCTGGCTCGATCAAGACTTTGGATATTTGGATATATATCAAGACTAGGCCAGCTAGGTCAGTGCCAATTAAAAGAAAGGGGAGACTGATGATCCAGCGAACATCTGACCAATCTCTATGGTTTCTATATTTTCAAAGGTGATCGAGACGGAGATAAAAATGTAAATGACCAATTTATTTGAGGGAAGTGGCCTACTGTCATCATCACAACATGGATTCAGAAACGGACGATCCACAAGTACTCTTCTGGCATTGACAAGAAACATCCAGGGAAATTTTAAGGATGGTACATCCCTTGCCCTCATCAATGCCTTCGATTGCGTCCCTCATAACATATTGATTGGCTAACTGGACTGATCGCTGCCATCTTGATAAATTAGCGTTTTGTTATTTTGACTTCTATTGTGACAATAATCCCATTGATCCCACAAGTGTGGGTAATAGATTAAAGCTGTGCAAAGGCTAAAAATAAACTTTCTACTCGTGATATTATTCAAAGTTTTTCGATTTGTATATCATCAAGCTATCAAAATGAAAAGGGTTTCTCAGGAAAACATTTCTTTTCTGATCATTACTTTTTGAGATATGAGCGACTGAAGTTTGAATTTTTAGGACAGAACATTTCAAGTTCGGTACGATATAAATCCATGAGATTTAGAGGATGGATTCTTCATGGTATTGTTGATCTAGTAATACAAAAATTTTCTGAAAATATCAATTTTTGGAAAAGTTATTCAATTTACCAAAAATAACTCAACTAAAAGTTGGGAAAAGTTATTCAATTTACCAAAAATAACTCAACTAAAAGTTATTTTTAGTAAATTGAATAACTATCTTAAAAATTGATATTTTCAGAAAATTTTTGTATTACTAGATCAACAATACCATGAAGAATCCATCCTCTAAATCTCATGGATTTATATCGTACCGAACTTGAAATGTTCTGTCCTAAAAATTCAAACTTCAGTCGCTCATATCTCAAAAAGTAATGATCAGAAAAAAATGTTTTCCTGAGAAAACCTTTTCATTTTGATAGCTTGATGATATGCAAATCAAAAAACTTTGAAAAATATCACGAGTAAAAAGTTTATTTTTAGCCTTTGCACAGCCTTAAGAAGATGGTATAAGGTATAAGATATGACTTAGGTGGCATAGTCCTGAGGATAGTGACGTCCTATCTGGAGAATTAAGAACAAGTGGTCTAACTGAAAGGTGCTAGCTCAAGACCGAAAGGTGTGAAGCATGGAGTACCACAGGGCTCAATTGGGCCCCCTGTTATTTATATTGCTCTTTGCAGATGACATCACCTTGATTTCCAGAGGTGTCACTGGTGAACAGGTAAGGGAAGAGTCCGCCAGACTCATAGAAGAAGCTAAGTTGTGGTTCCTTGCCAACAAGCTTGAACAAAATGGGGAGAAAACAAGCATCTTGTTTGCTCATTGAAAAGACAACCTGTTGCATCGGATCCAGTGAAGCGGTTAGGATTCTGGAAAGATGAGATATTGAGCTGGAATCACAATGTGCACCAAGTATGCGGAAAACTGTCCAGTGTTGTACCTCCTCCGAAAACTGAGGTATGTGACGAATCGGAACAGTCTTATCATGGCCAATCATTCGCTGTTTCACAGCCATATTTTCTATGGCCTGCTCTAGTGGGGTCACGCACCAGCTGTCCACGATATGCTGCTACTGCAGAAGAAGGCTCCGCGAATAGTGACATTTTCCAGCTTAAGAGATCACTGCAGGCCACTATTTAGGAATCTCGAAATAATCACAGTGTACAGTCAATATGTATT